>NW_026974988.1:92500-309688 GCF_030014295.1 Loxodonta africana | reverse complement strand
ATAGAGAGATAGTATTTTAGAGTTAGAGTTAGGCTTAGGGTTAGGGTGAAGTTTCAGTTAATAGTCAGGGTTAGGCTTAAGGTTAGAGTAGGGTTAAGGTTAGTGTTCGGGTTAGGTATAGCGTTAGGGTTTGGGTAGGGGTAAGGTTAGGGTTAAGGCTAGGTTTACGGTAAAGGGTAGGGCTAGCTTAGGGTTAGATTTAGAGTTGGAGTTAGTGCTAGGGTTTAGGATGATGGTTATGGTCAGGTTCAGAGTTGTGTTTAGGGTTAGGGTAGAGTTAAGGTTAGGGTTAATTTAGGGTTAGAGAAAGGGTTAGGTTTAGGTCTGGGTTAGGTGTAGGATGCGGGGTAGGGTTAGGGTTAGGGGTTCATGGGAGGGTTAGTGTTAAGTTTCCATTAAGCTGATGTTTTAGGGTGTTACTGTTAGGGCTAGGGTTAGCATTAGGTTTAGGGTCAGGGCTAGAGTCAGGGATAGTTAAGGCTTAGCTTTACTTTCAGCGTTAGGGTTAGCCTTAGGTTTAGGGTGAAGTTTAGGTTAAGGATGAGGGTTAGGGTTTGGTTAGGCATTTGGGTTAAGGTTAGGGTTAGGTTTAGGATTAGGCTTAGGGTTAGGGTTAGGTGTTTGGGTTAATGTTAGGGTCAGGTTTAGGGTTCGGCTTAGGGTTAGGGCTACAGCTGGGGTAAAGTTTAATTGAAGGGTGAGGGTTGAGCTTAGGGTTAGCGTTAGGGGTTAGGGTTAGAGCTTAGGTTAGGATTAAGTGCAGGGTTAAGGTTAGGTTTAGATTTAGGGTTAGGGTTAGTGTTAGGGTTAAGTCATGTTTAGGTTTAGGGCTAGGTGAAGGTTATAGATAGGGTTAGGTTAAGGGTTGAGGTTAGGTTTAGATGGTAAGATGAGGGTTAGTGCTAGGTTTCCATTGAAGCTGAGTGTGTAGGGTAAGTTTTAGGGTTAGGATTAGGGTTAGAGTTAGGGTTAGGGTCAGGGTTAGCTTTGAGTTTAGAGTTAGGGGTACGTTTATGGTACGGTCAGGGTTAGGGGAGATTTAGTGTTACGTTTAGTTTTAGGGCTAGGGTTACAGAGAAGTTTATGTGAAGCGAGAGGGTTGGGGTTAGGGGTTTGGGTTCAGGTCAGAGTCAGGGTTAGGGTTAGGTTTAGGGTTAGGGTTACGTGTAGTGTTAGTGTTAGTTTTGCTTAGGGTTCGGGTTTGAATGAAGTGAGGGTACGCTTAGCGTTATGCTTTAGGGTGAAATTCTGGTTAAGGGTGAGGGTTCGGCTCAGGGTTAGGGTTAGAGTTAGGGTCAGTGGTTAGGGTTAGGTTTAGGGTTAAGGTTAGTTTTAGGCTAAGGATTAGGATTAGAGTAGGGTTAAGGGTTACTGTTTCAGTTAGGTTTAGGTTAAGGTTATAATTAGGGTTAAGTTTAGGGTTAGGGTAAGAGTTAGAGTTACATTTACAGTTAAGGTGAGGGTTCTGGGTAAGTGTTACCGTTAAGGTTAGGGTTAGGGCTAGGGTTAGGGTTAGAGTTAAGGTTAAGGGTTAGGGTTAGGTTTAAGTTTATGGTAGGCTTAAAGATAGGGTTGAGGTTAGGTTAGGGTAAGGGTCAGGGTTAGAATTAGAATTAGGTTTAGGGCGAGGATTAGGGTCAGAGTTATTGTAAGGGTTAGGTTTCGGGTTACAGGTGGGCCAAGGTTAAGGTGAGGTTAGGTTTCTGGGGAGGGTTAGGGTTAAAGTCAGGGTGAGTTTTAGGTTAGGGATAGGGTGAAGTTTAAGATAGGGTGAGGGTTAGGGTTATGGCTAAGGTTTGGGCTTGTTTTCAGGTTAGTGTTAAGGTTATGTTCAGGGTTAGGGTTACGTTCAGGGGTTGTGTTCAGTTTTAGGGTTAGGGTTAGATTTAAGGTTAGGGTTAAGTTTAGTGTTACGTTTAGGGTTAGGGTCATGGTTGTGTTAGGCTTTGTGGTTGGGGTGAGGGTTAGTTTTAGGGTTAGGGTTGGTTAGGGTTAGGATTACCGTTATGATAAGGCGTTAGGGGTTAGAGGTGTAGTTTAGGGTTAGGGTTTGGGTGAGGGTTCCGGTTAGGCCTTGCGGTTCTGGTCATGGTTAGGTTTGGTTTAGGCTTAGGGTTAGGTGCATGATTCGGTTTCGGGTTAGTGTTAGAGTTAGGGTGAGAGTTAGTGTTAAGGTTTTTGCTAGGCTTTGGTGTTAGGGTTAGGGTTTGTGTTAGGGTTAGGTTTATCATTAGGGCTCAGGGGTTTCAGGTTAATGTTAGGGTTAGGCTTAGGGATAGCATTAGGGTTAGGGTTGTGGGATACGGTTAGGATTTAGGGTGCGGGTTACGGTTAGTTTTCCAGTTAAGGTGAGGGTTTAGGGTAATTGTTACGATTAGGGTTATAGTCAGAGTTAGGGTTTGGTTTAGGATTAGGGTTAGGTGTAGGGTAAGAATTAGGTTTAGGTCCATGTTGAGGGTTAGACTTAGTGTTCTATTTAGGGTCAGGGTTAGGGTAGGGTTAGGATTAGGTCTAGGGTTAGGATTAAGATTATTTTAGGGTTAGGTTCAGGGCTATTGTAAGTGTTCGGTTTAGGGTTACAGATGGACTAGCGTTATTCTTAGAGTTAGGTTTAAGGTTAGGGTTTGGGTTAGGTCTAGGTTTAGGGTTAAGGTTATGGTTAGTGTTTGGATGAAGTTCAGGATAGGGTGAGGGTTATTTTTCTGGTGAGGGCTAGGGTTTGGTTTGTGTGCAGGTTAGTGTTAAGGATAGGTTTAGGGTTCGGTGAGGGTTAGGCGTTATGTCTAGGGTCAGCGTTAGGTTAGGTTTAGGGTTAGTGTGAAGTTTAGGTTAAGGGTGAGGGTTATGGTAAGCGTTAGGATTATAGACGGTGTTAGACGTTAGGTTTAGGGTGTTAGGGTTAGGTTTATGGTTAGGGTAGATTTAAGTTTAGGTTTAATATTAGGGTTAGGGTTAGATTTGGGTTACTGTTCGTATTAGGGTTAGGGTTAGGGATAAGTTTGGGGATAGCGTCAGGTTTAGGGTTGGGGATACGGTTAAGGATTAGGGTGAGGGTTCGGGTTAGGTTACAGTTAAGGCGAGGGTTTAGGGTAATTGTTATGGTTAGGGTTAGAGTTAGAGTTAGGCTTAGGGTTAGGGTGAAGTTTCAGTTAATAGTCAGGGTTAGGCTTAAGGTTAGAGTAGGGTTAAGGTTAGTGTTCGGGTTAGGTATAGCGTTAGGGTTTGGGTAGGGGTAAGGTTAGGGTTAAGGCTAGGTTTACGGTAAAGGGTAGGGCTAGCTTAGGGTTAGATTTAGAGTTGGAGTTAGTGCTAGGGTTTAGGATGATGGTTATGGTCAGGTTCAGAGTTGTTGTTAGGGTTAGGGTAGAGTTAAGGTTAGGGTTAATTTAGGGTTAGAGAAAGGGTTAGGTTTAGGTCTGGGTTAGGTGTAGGATGCGGGGTAGGGTTAGGGTTAGGGGTTCATGGGAGGGTTAGTGTTAAGTTTCCATTAAGCTGATGTTTTAGGGTGTTACTGTTAGGGCTAGGGTTAGCATTAGGTTTAGGGTCAGGGCTAGAGTCAGGGGATAGTTAAGGCTTAGCTGTACTTTCAGCGTTAGGGTTAGCCTTAGGTTTAGGGTGAAGTTTAGGTTAAGGATGAGGGTTAGGGTTAGGGTTAGGCATTTGGGTTAAGGTTAGGGTTAGGTTTAGGATTAGGCTTAGGGTTAGGGTTAGGTGTTTGGGTTAATGTTAGGGTCAGGTTTAGGGTTCGGCTTAGGGTTAGGGCTACAGCTGGGGTAAAGTTTAATTGAAGGGTGAGGGTTGAGCTTAGGGTTAGCGTTAGGGGTTAGGGTTAGAGCTTAGGTTAGGATTAAGTGCAGGGTTAAGGTTAGGTTTAGATTTAGGGTTAGGGTTAGTGTTAGGGTTAAGTCATGTTTAGGTTTAGGGCTAGGTGAAGGTTATAGATAGGGTTAGGTTAAGGGTTGAGGTTAGGTTTAGATGGTAAGATGAGGG
The DNA here is from genome assembly GCF_030014295.1 of Loxodonta africana. Classification (NCBI taxonomy): domain Eukaryota; kingdom Metazoa; phylum Chordata; class Mammalia; order Proboscidea; family Elephantidae; genus Loxodonta; species Loxodonta africana. The sequence continues at coordinate 305,698 of NW_026974988.1, read as the reverse complement.
TTAGTGCTAGGTTTCCATTGAAGCTGAGTGTGTAGGGTAAGTTTTAGGGTTAGGATTAGGGTTAGAGTTAGGGTTAGGGTCAGGGTTAGCTTTGAGTTTAGAGTTAGGGTTACGTTTATGGTACGGTCAGGGTTAGGGGAGATTTAGTGTTACGTTTAGTTTTAGGGCTAGGGTTACAGAGAAGTTTATGTGAAGCGAGAGGGTTGGGGTTAGGGGTTTGGGTTCAGGTCAGAGTCAGGGTTAGGGTTAGGTTTAGGGTTAGGGTTACGTGTAGTGTTAGTGTTAGTTTTGCTTAGGGTTCGGGTTTGAATGAAGTTAGGGTACGCTTAGCGTTATGCTTTAGGGTGAAATTCTGGTTAAGGGTGAGGGTTCGGCTCAGGGTTAGGGTTAGAGTTAGGGTCAGTGGTTAGGGTTAGGTTTAGGGTTAAGGTTAGTTTTAGGCTAAGGATTAGGATTAGAGTTAGGGTTAAGGGTTACTGTTTCAGTTAGGTTTAGGTTAAGGTTATAATTAGGGTTAAGTTTAGGGTTAGGGTAAGAGTTAGAGTTACATTTACAGTTAAGGTGAGGGTTCTGGGTAAGTGTTACCGTTAAGGTTAGGGTTAGGGCTAGGGTTAGGGTTAGAGTTAAGGTTAAGGGTTAGGGTTAGGTTTAAGTTTATGGTAGGCTTAAAGATAGGGTTGAGGTTAGGTTAGGGTTAGGGTCAGGGTCAGGGTTAGAATTAGAATTAGGTTTAGGGCGAGGATTAGGGTCAGAGTTATTGTAAGGGTTAGGTTTCGGGTTACAGGTGGGCCAAGGTTAAGGTGAGGGTTAGGTTTATGGGGAGGGTTAGGGTTAAAGTCAGGGTGAGTTTTAGGTTAGGGATAGGGTGAAGTTTAAGATAGGGTGAGGGTTAGGGTTATGGCTAAGGTTTGGGCTTGTTTTCAGGTTAGTGTTAAGGTTATGTTCAGGGTTAGGGTTACGTTCAGGGGTTGTGTTCAGTTTTAGGGTTAGGGTTAGATTTAAGGTTAGGGTTAAGTTTAGTGTTACGTTTAGGGTTAGGGTCATGGTTGTGTTAGGCTTTGTGGTTGGGGTGAGGGTTAGTTTTAGGGTTAGGGTTGGTTAGGGTTAGGATTACCGTTATGATAAGGCGTTAGGGGTTAGAGGTGTAGTTTAGGGTTAGGGTTTGGGTGAGGGTTCCGGTTAGGCCTTGCGGTTCTGGTCATGGTTAGGTTTGGTTTAGGCTTAGGGTTAGGTGCATGATTCGGTTTCGGGTTAGTGTTAGAGTTAGGGTGAGAGTTAGTGTTAAGGTTTTTGCTAGGCTTTGGTGTTAGGGTTAGGGTTTGTGTTAGGGTTAGGTTTATCATTAGGGCTCAGGGGTTTCAGGTTAATGTTAGGGTTAGGGTTAGGGATAGCATTAGGGTTAGGGTTGTGGGATACGGTTAGGATTTAGGGTGCGGGTTACGGTTAGTTTTCCAGTTAAGGTGAGGGTTTAGGGTAATTGTTACGATTAGGGTTATAGTCAGAGTTAGGGTTTGGTTTAGGATTAGGGTTAGGTGTAGGGTAAGAATTAGGTTTAGGTCCATGTTGAGGGTTAGACTTAGTGTTCTATTTAGGGTCAGGGTTAGGGGTAGGGTTAGGATTAGGTCTAGGGTTAGGATTAGGATTATTTTAGGGTTAGGTTCAGGGCTATTGTAAGTGTTCGGTTTAGGGTTACAGATGGACTAGCGTTATTCTTAGAGTTAGGTTTAAGGTTAGGGTTTGGGTTAGGTCTAGGTTTAGGGTTAAGGTTATGGTTAGTGTTTGGATGAAGTTCAGGATAGGGTGAGGGTTATTTTTATGGTGAGGGCTAGGGTTTGGGTTTGTGTGCAGGTTAGTGTTAAGGATAGGTTTAGGGTTCGGTGAGGGTTAGGCGTTATGTCTAGGGTCAGCGTTAGGTTAGGTTTAGGGTTAGTGTGAAGTTTAGGTTAAGGGTGAGGGTTATGGTAAGGGTTAGGATTATAGACGGTGTTAGACGTTAGGTTTAGGGTGTTAGGGTTAGGTTTATGGTTAGGGTAGATTTAAGTTTAGGTTTAATATTAGGGTTAGGGTTAGATTTGGGTTACTGTTCGTATTAGGGTTAGGGTTAGGGATAAGTTTGGGGATAGCGTCAGGTTTAGGGTTGGGGATACGGTTAAGGATTAGGGTGAGGGTTCGGGTTAGGTTTACAGTTAAGGCGAGGGTTTAGGGTCATTGTTATGGTTAGGGTTAGAGTTAGAGTTAGGCTTAGGGTTAGGGTGAAGTTTCAGTTAATAGTCAGGGTTAGGCTTAAGGTTAGAGTAGGGTTAAGGTTAGTGTTCGGGTTAGGTATAGCGTTAGGGTTTGGGTAGGGGTAAGGTTAGGGTTAAGGCTAGGTTTACGGTAAAGGGTAGGGCTAGCTTAGGGTTAGATTTAGAGTTGGAGTTAGTGCTAGGGTTTAGGATGATGGTTATGGTCAGGTTCAGAGTTGTTGTTAGGGTTAGGGTAGAGTTAAGGTTAGGGTTAATTTAGGGTTAGAGAAAGGGTTAGGTTTAGGTCTGGGTTAGGTGTAGGATGCGGGGTAGGGTTAGGGTTAGGGATTCATGGGAGGGTTAGTGTTAAGTTTCCATTAAGCTGATGTTTTAGGGTGTTACTGTTAGGGCTAGGGTTAGCATTAGGTTTAGGGTCAGGGCTAGAGTCAGGGGATAGTTAAGGCTTAGCTGTACTTTCAGCGTTAGGGTTAGCCTTAGGTTTAGGGTGAAGTTTAGGTTAAGGATGAGGGTTAGGGTTAGGGTTAGGCATTTGGGTTAAGGTTAGGGTTAGGTTTAGGATTAGGCTTAGGGTTAGGGTTAGGTGTTTGGGTTAATGTTAGGGTCAGGTTTAGGGTTCGGCTTAGGGTTAGGGCTACAGCTGGGGTAAAGTTTAATTGAAGGGTGAGGGTTGAGCTTAGGGTTAGCGTTAGGGGTTAGGGTTAGAGCTTAGGTTAGGATTAAGTGCAGGGTTAAGGTTAGGTTTAGATTTAGGGTTAGGGTTAGTGTTAGGGTTAAGTCATGTTTAGGTTTAGGGCTAGGTGAAGGTTATAGATAGGGTTAGGTTAAGGGTTGAGGTTAGGTTTAGATGGTAAGATGAGGGTTAGTGCTAGGTTTCCATTGAAGCTGAGTGTGTAGGGTAAGTTTTAGGGTTAGGATTAGGGTTAGGGTCAGGGTTAGCTTTGAGTTTAGAGTTAGGGTTACGTTTATGGTACGGTCAGGGTTAGGGGAGATTTAGTGTTACGTTTAGTTTTAGGGCTAGGGTTACAGAGAAGTTTATGTGAAGCGAGAGGGTTGGGGTTAGGGGTTTGGGTTCAGGTCAGAGTCAGGGTTAGGGTTAGGTTTAGGGTTAGGGTTACGTGTAGTGTTAGTGTTAGTTTTGCTTAGGGTTCGGGTTTGAATGAAGTGAGGGTACGCTTAGCGTTATGCTTTAGGGTGAAATTCTGGTTAAGGGTGAGGGTTCGGCTCAGGGTTAGGGTTAGAGTTAGGGTCAGTGGTTAGGGTTAGGTTTAGGGTTAAGGTTAGTTTTAGGCTAAGGATTAGGATTAGAGTTAGGGTTAAGGGTTACTGTTTCAGTTAGGTTTAGGTTAAGGTTATAATTAGGGTTAAGTTTAGGGTTAGGGTAAGAGTTAGAGTTACATTTACAGTTAAGGTGAGGGTTCTGGGTAAGTGTTACCGTTAAGGTTAGGGTTAGGGCTAGGGTTAGGGTTAGAGTTAAGGTTAAGGGTTAGGGTTAGGTTTAAGTTTATGGTAGGCTTAAAGATAGGGTTGAGGTTAGGTTAGGGTTAGGGTCAGGGTCAGGGTTAGAATTAGAATTAGGTTTAGGGCGAGGATTAGGGTCAGAGTTATTGTAAGGGTTAGGTTTCGGGTTACAGGTGGGCCAAGGTTAAGGTGAGGGTTAGGTTTATGGGGAGGGTTAGGGTTAAAGTCAGGGTGAGTTTTAGGTTAGGGATAGGGTGAAGTTTAAGATAGGGTGAGGGTTAGGGTTATGGCTAAGGTTTGGGCTTGTTTTCAGGTTAGTGTTAAGGTTATGTTCAGGGTTAGGGTTACGTTCAGGGGTTGTGTTCAGTTTTAGGGTTAGGGTTAGATTTAAGGTTAGGGTTAAGTTTAGTGTTACGTTTAGGGTTAGGGTCATGGTTGTGTTAGGCTTTGTGGTTGGGGTGAGGGTTAGTTTTAGGGTTAGGGTTGGTTAGGGTTAGGATTACCGTTATGATAAGGCGTTAGGGGTTAGAGGTGTAGTTTAGGGTTAGGGTTTGGGTGAGGGTTCCGGTTAGGCCTTGCGGTTCTGGTCATGGTTAGGTTTGGTTTAGGCTTAGGGTTAGGTGCATGATTCGGTTTCGGGTTAGTGTTAGAGTTAGGGTGAGAGTTAGTGTTAAGGTTTTTGCTAGGCTTTGGTGTTAGGGTTAGGGTTTGTGTTAGGGTTAGGTTTATCATTAGGGCTCAGGGGTTTCAGGTTAATGTTAGGGTTAGGCTTAGGGATAGCATTAGGGTTAGGGTTGTGGGATACGGTTAGGATTTAGGGTGCGGGTTACGGTTAGTTTTCCAGTTAAGGTGAGGGTTTAGGGTAATTGTTACGATTAGGGTTATAGTCAGAGTTAGGGTTTGGTTTAGGATTAGGGTTAGGTGTAGGGTAAGAATTAGGTTTAGGTCCATGTTGAGGGTTAGACTTAGTGTTCTATTTAGGGTCAGGGTTAGGGGTAGGGTTAGGATTAGGTCTAGGGTTAGGATTAGGATTATTTTAGGGTTAGGTTCAGGGCTATTGTAAGTGTTCGGTTTAGGGTTACAGATGGACTAGCGTTATTCTTAGAGTTAGGTTTAAGGTTAGGGTTTGGGTTAGGTCTAGGTTTAGGGTTAAGGTTATGGTTAGTGTTTGGATGAAGTTCAGGATAGGGTGAGGGTTATTTTTATGGTGAGGGCTAGGGTTTGGGTTGGTGTGCAGGTTAGTGTTAAGGATAGGTTTAGGGTTCGGTGAGGGTTAGGCGTTATGTCTAGGGTCAGCGTTAGGTTAGGTTTAGGGTTAGTGTGAAGTTTAGGTTAAGGGTGAGGGTTATGGTAAGGGTTAGGATTATAGACGGTGTTAGACGTTAGGTTTAGGGTGTTAGGGTTAGGTTTATGGTTAGGGTAGATTTAAGTTTAGGTTTAATATTAGGGTTAGGGTTAGATTTGGGTTACTGTTCGTATTAGGGTTAGGGTTAGGGATAAGTTTGGGGATAGCGTCAGGTTTAGGGTTGGGGATACGGTTAAGGATTAGGGTGAGGGTTCGGGTTAGGTTTACAGTTAAGGCGAGGGTTTAGGGTAATTGTTATGGTTAGGGTTAGAGTTAGAGTTAGGCTTAGGGTTAGGGTGAAGTTTCAGTTAATAGTCAGGGTTAGGCTTAAGGTTAGAGTAGGGTTAAGGTTAGTGTTCGGGTTAGGTATAGCGTTAGGGTTTGGGTAGGGGTAAGGTTAGGGTTAAGGCTAGGTTTACGGTAAAGGGTAGGGCTAGCTTAGGGTTAGATTTAGAGTTGGAGTTAGTGCTAGGGTTTAGGATGATGGTTATGGTCAGGTTCAGAGTTGTTGTTAGGGTTAGGGTAGAGTTAAGGTTAGGGTTAATTTAGGGTTAGAGAAAGGGTTAGGTTTAGGTCTGGGTTAGGTGTAGGATGCGGGGTAGGGTTAGGGTTAGGGGTTCATGGGAGGGTTAGTGTTAAGTTTCCATTAAGCTGATGTTTTAGGGTGTTACTGTTAGGGCTAGGGTTAGCATTAGGTTTAGGGTCAGGGCTAGAGTCAGGGGATAGTTAAGGTTTAGCTGTACTTTCAGCGTTAGGGTTAGCCTTAGGTTTAGGGTGAAGTTTAGGTTAAGGATGAGGGTTAGGGTTAGGGTTAGGCATTTGGGTTAAGGTTAGGGTTAGGTTTAGGATTAGGCTTAGGGTTAGGGTTAGGTGTTTGGGTTAATGTTAGGGTCAGGTTTAGGGTTCGGCTTAGGGTTAGGGCTACAGCTGGGGTAAAGTTTAATTGAAGGGTGAGGGTTGAGCTTAGGGTTAGCGTTAGGGGTTAGGGTTAGAGCTTAGGTTAGGATTAAGTGCAGGGTTAAGGTTAGGTTTAGATTTAGGGTTAGGGTTAGTGTTAGGGTTAAGTCATGTTTAGGTTTAGGGCTAGGTGAAGGTTATAGATAGGGTTAGGTTAAGGGTTGAGGTTAGGTTTAGATGGTAAGATGAGGGTTAGTGCTAGGTTTCCATTGAAGCTGAGTGTGTAGGGTAAGTTTTAGGGTTAGGATTAGGGTTAGAGTTAGGGTTAGGGTCAGGGTTAGCTTTGAGTTTAGAGTTAGGGTTACGTTTATGGTACGGTCAGGGTTAGGGGAGATTTAGTGTTACATTTAGTTTTAGGGCTAGGGTTACAGAGAAGTTTATGTGAAGCGAGAGGGTTGGGGTTAGGGGTTTGGGTTCAGGTCAGAGTCAGGGTTAGGGTTAGGTTTAGGGTTAGGGTTACGTGTAGTGTTAGTGTTAGTTTTGCTTAGGGTTCGGGTTTGAATGAAGTGAGGGTACGCTTAGCGTTATGCTTTAGGGTGAAATTCTGGTTAAGGGTGAGGGTTCGGCTCAGGGTTAGGGTTAGAGTTAGGGTCAGTGGTTAGGGTTAGGTTTAGGGTTAAGGTTAGTTTTAGGCTAAGGATTAGGATTAGAGTTAGGGTTAAGGGTTACTGTTTCAGTTAGGTTTAGGTTAAGGTTATAATTAGGGTTAAGTTTAGGGTTAGGGTAAGAGTTAGAGTTACATTTACAGTTAAGGTGAGGGTTCTGGGTAAGTGTTACCGTTAAGGTTAGGGTTAGGGCTAGGGTTAGGGTTAGAGTTAAGGTTAAGGGTTAGGGTTAGGTTTAAGTTTATGGTAGGCTTAAAGATAGGGTTGAGGTTAGGTTAGGGTTAGGGTCAGGGTCAGGGTTAGAATTAGAATTAGGTTTAGGGCGAGGATTAGGGTCAGAGTTATTGTAAGGGTTAGGTTTCGGGTTACAGGTGGGCCAAGGTTAAGGTGAGGGTTAGGTTTCTGGGGAGGGTTAGGGTTAAAGTCAGGGTGAGTTTTAGGTTAGGGATAGGGTGAAGTTTAAGATAGGGTGAGGGTTAGGGTTATGGCTAAGGTTTGGGCTTGTTTTCAGGTTAGTGTTAAGGTTATGTTCAGGGTTAGGGTTACGTTCAGGGGTTGTGTTCAGTTTTAGGGTTAGGGTTAGATTTAAGGTTAGGGTTAAGTTTAGTGTTACGTTTAGGGTTAGGGTCATGGTTGTGTTAGGCTTTGTGGTTGGGGTGAGGGTTAGTTTTAGGGTTAGGGTTGGTTAGGGTTAGGATTACCGTTATGATAAGGCGTTAGGGGTTAGAGGTGTAGTTTAGGGTTAGGGTTTGGGTGAGGGTTCCGGTTAGGCCTTGCGGTTCTGGTCATGGTTAGGTTTGGTTTAGGCTTGGGGTTAGGTGCATGATTCGGTTTCGGGTTAGTGTTAGAGTTAGGGTGAGAGTTAGTGTTAAGGTTTTTGCTAGGCTTTGGTGTTAGGGTTAGAGTTTGTGTTAGGGTTAGGTTTATCATTAGGGCTCAGGGGTTTCAGGTTAATGTTAGGGTTAGGGTTAGGGATAGCATTAGGGTTAGGGTTGTGGGATACGGTTAGGATTTAGGGTGCGGGTTACGGTTAGTTTTCCAGTTAAGGTGAGGGTTTAGGGTAATTGTTACGATTAGGGTTATAGTCAGAGTTAGGGTTTGGTTTAGGATTAGGGTTAGGTGTAGGGTAAGAATTAGGTTTAGGTCCATGTTGAGGGTTAGACTTAGTGTTCTATTTAGGGTCAGGGTTAGGGGTAGGGTTAGGTCTAGGGTTAGGATTAGGATTATTTTAGGGTTAGGTTCAGGGCTATTGTAAGTGTTCGGTTTAGGGTTACAGATGGACTAGCGTTATTCTTAGAGTTAGGTTTAAGGTTAGGGTTTGGGTTAGGTCTAGGTTTAGGGTTAAGGTTATGGTTAGTGTTTGGATGAAGTTCAGGATAGGGTGAGGGTTATTTTTCTGGTGAGGGCTAGGGTTTGGGTTGGTGTGCAGGTTAGTGTTAAGGATAGGTTTAGGGTTCGGTGAGGGTTAGGCGTTATGTCTAGGGTCAGCGTTAGGTTAGGTTTAGGGTTAGTGTGAAGTTTAGGTTAAGGGTGAGGGTTATGGTAAGGGTTAGGATTATAGACGGTGTTAGACGTTAGGTTTAGGGTGTTAGGGTTAGGTTTATGGTTAGGGTAGATTTAAGTTTAGGTTTAATATTAGGGTTAGGGTTAGATTTGGGTTACTGTTCGTATTAGGGTTAGGGTTAGGGATAAGTTTGGGGATAGCGTCAGGTTTAGGGTTGGGGATACGGTTAAGGATTAGGGTGAGGGTTCGGGTTAGGTTTACAGTTAAGGCGAGGGTTTAGGGTAATTGTTATGGTTAGGGTTAGAGTTAGAGTTAGGCTTAGGGTTAGGGTGAAGTTTCAGTTAATAGTCAGGGTTAGGCTTAAGGTTAGAGTAGGGTTAAGGTTAGTGTTCGGGTTAGGTATAGCGTTAGGGTTTGGGTAGGGGTAAGGTTAGGGTTAAGGCTAGGTTTACGGTAAAGGGTAGGGCTAGCTTAGGGTTAGATTTAGAGTTGGAGTTAGTGCTAGGGTTTAGGATGATGGTTATGGTCAGGTTCAGAGTTGTTGTTAGGGTTAGGGTAGAGTTAAGGTTAGGGTTAATTTAGGGTTAGAGAAAGGGTTAGGTTTAGGTCTGGGTTAGGTGTAGGATGCGGGGTAGGGTTAGGGTTAGGGGTTCATGGGAGGGTTAGTGTTAAGTTTCCATTAAGCTGATGTTTTAGGGTGTTACTGTTAGGGCTAGGGTTAGCATTAGGTTTAGGGTCAGGGCTAGAGTCAGGGGATAGTTAAGGTTTAGCTGTACTTTCAGCGTTAGGGTTAGCCTTAGGTTTAGGGTGAAGTTTAGGTTAAGGATGAGGGTTAGGGTTAGGGTTAGGCATTTGGGTTAAGGTTAGGGTTAGGTTTAGGATTAGGCTTAGGGTTAGGGTTAGGTGTTTGGGTTAATGTTAGGGTCAGGTTTAGGGTTCGGCTTAGGGTTAGGGCTACAGCTGGGGTAAAGTTTAATTGAAGGGTGAGGGTTGAGCTTAGGGTTAGTGTTAGGGGTTAGGGTTAGAGCTTAGGTTAGGATTAAGTGCAGGGTTAAGGTTAGGTTTAGATTTAGGGTTAGGGTTAGTGTTAGGGTTAAGTCATGTTTAGGTTTAGGGCTAGGTGAAGGTTATAGATAGGGTTAGGTTAAGGGTTGAGGTTAGGTTTAGATGGTAAGATGAGGGTTAGTGCTAGGTTTCCATTGAAGCTGAGTGTGTAGGGTAAGTTTTAGGGTTAGGATTAGGGTTAGAGTTAGGGTTAGGGTCAGGGTTAGCTTTGAGTTTAGAGTTAGGGTTACGTTTATGGTACGGTCAGGGTTAGGGGAGATTTAGTGTTACGTTTAGTTTTAGGGCTAGGGTTACAGAGAAGTTTATGTGAAGCGAGAGGGTTGGGGTTAGGGGTTTGGGTTCAGGTCAGAGTCAGGGTTAGGGTTAGGTTTAGGGTTAGGTTTACGTGTAGTGTTAGTGTTAGTTTTGCTTAGGGTTCGGGTTTGAATGAAGTGAGGGTACGCTTAGCGTTATGCTTTAGGGTGAAATTCTGGTTAAGGGTGAGGGTTCGGCTCAGGGTTAGGGTTAGAGTTAGGGTCAGTGGTTAGGGTTAGGTTTAGGGTTAAGGTTAGTTTTAGGCTAAGGATTAGGATTAGAGTTAGGGTTAAGGGTTACTGTTTCAGTTAGGTTTAGGTTAAGGTTATAATTAGGGTTAAGTTTAGGGTTAGGGTAAGAGTTAGAGTTACATTTACAGTTAAGGTGAGGGTTCTGGGTAAGTGTTACCGTTAAGGTTAGGGTTAGGGCTAGGGTTAGGGTTAGAGTTAAGGTTAAGGGTTAGGGTTAGGTTTAAGTTTATGGTAGGCTTAAAGATAGGGTTGAGGTTAGGTTAGGGTTAGGGTCAGGGTCAGGGTTAGAATTAGAATTAGGTTTAGGGCGAGGATTAGGGTCAGAGTTATTGTAAGGGTTAGGTTTCGGGTTACAGGTGGGCCAAGGTTAAGGTGAGGGTTAGGTTTATGGGGAGGGTTAGGGTTAAAGTCAGGGTGAGTTTTAGGTTAGGGATAGGGTGAAGATTAAGATAGGGTGAGGGTTAGGGTTATGGCTAAGGTTTGGGCTTGTTTTCAGGTTAGTGTTAAGGTTATGTTCAGGGTTAGGGTTACGTTCAGGGGTTGTGTTCAGTTTTAGGGTTAGGGTTAGATTTAAGGTTAGGGTTAAGTTTAGTGTTACGTTTAGGGTTAGGGTCATGGTTGTGTTAGGCTTTGTGGTTGGGGTGAGGGTTAGTTTTAGGGTTAGGGTTGGTTAGGGTTAGGATTACCGTTATGATAAGGCGTTAGGGGTTAGAGGTGTAGTTTAGGGTTAGGGTTTGGGTGAGGGTTCCGGTTAGGCCTTGCGGTTCTGGTCATGGTTAGGTTTGGTTTAGGCTTAGGGTTAGGTGCATGATTCGGTTTCGGGTTAGTGTTAGAGTTAGGGTGAGAGTTAGTGTTAAGGTTTTTGCTAGGCTTTGGTGTTAGGGTTAGGGTTTGTGTTAGGGTTAGGTTTATCATTAGGGCTCAGGGGTTTCAGGTTAATGTTAGGGTTAGGGTTAGGGATAGCATTAGGGTTAGGGTTGTGGGATACGGTTAGGATTTAGGGTGCGGGTTACGGTTAGTTTTCCAGTTAAGGTGAGGGTTTAGGGTAATTGTTACGATTAGGGTTATAGTCAGAGTTAGGGTTTGGTTTAGGATTAGGGTTAGGTGTAGGGTAAGAATTAGGTTTAGGTCCATGTTGAGGGTTAGACTTAGTGTTCTATTTAGGGTCAGGGTTAGGGGTAGGGTTAGGATTAGGTCTAGGGTTAGGATTAGGATTATTTTAGGGTTAGGTTCAGGGCTATTGTAAGTGTTCGGTTTAGGGTTACAGATGGACTAGCGTTATTCTTAGAGTTAGGTTTAAGGTTAGGGTTTGGGTTAGGTCTAGGTTTAGGGTTAAGGTTATGGTTAGTGTTTGGATGAAGTTCAGGATAGGGTGAGGGTTATTTTTATGGTGAGGGCTAGGGTTTGGTTTGGTGTGCAGGTTAGTGTTAAGGATAGGTTTAGGGTTCGGTGAGGGTTAGGCGTTATGTCTAGGGTCAGCGTTAGGTTAGGTTTAGGGTTAGTGTGAAGTTTAGGTGAAGGGTGAGGGTTATGGTAAGGGTTAGGATTATAGACGGTGTTAGACGTTAGGTTTAGGGTGTTAGGGTTAGGTTTATGGTTAGGGTAGATTTAAGTTTAGGTTTAATATTAGGGTTAGGGTTAGATTTGGGTTACTGTTCGTATTAGGGTTAGGGTTAGGGATAAGTTTGGGGATAGCGTCAGGTTTAGGGTTGGGGATACGGTTAAGGATTAGGGTGAGGGTTCGGGTTAGGTTTACAGTTAAGGCGAGGGTTTAGGGTAATTGTTATGGTTAGGGTTAGAGTTAGAGTTAGGCTTAGGGTTAGGGTGAAGTTTCAGTTAATAGTCAGGGTTAGGCTTAAGGTTAGAGTAGGGTTAAGGTTAGTGTTCGGGTTAGGTATAGCGTTAGGGTTTGGGTAGGGGTAAGGTTAGGGTTAAGGCTAGGTTTACGGTAAAGGGTAGGGCTAGCTTAGGGTTAGATTTAGAGTTGGAGTTAGTGCTAGGGTTTAGGATGATGGTTATGGTCAGGTTCAGAGTTGTTGTTAGGGTTAGGGTAGAGTTAAGGTTAGGGTTAATTTAGGGTTAGAGAAAGGGTTAGGTTTAGGTCTGGGTTAGGTGTAGGATGCGGGGTAGGGTTAGGGTTAGGGGTTCATGGGAGGGTTAGTGTTAAGTTTCCATTAAGCTGATGTTTTAGGGTGTTACTGTTAGGGCTAGGGTTAGCATTAGGTTTAGGGTCAGGGCTAGAGTCAGGGGATAGTTAAGGCTTAGCTGTACTTTCAGCGTTAGGGTTAGCCTTAGGTTTAGGGTGAAGTTTAGGTTAAGGATGAGGGTTAGGGTTAGGGTTAGGCATTTGGGTTAAGGTTAGGGTTAGGTTTAGGATTAGGCTTAGGGTTAGGGTTAGGTGTTTGGGTTAATGTTAGGGTCAGGTTTAGGGTTCGGCTTAGGGTTAGGGCTACAGCTGGGGTAAAGTTTAATTGAAGGGTGAGGGTTGAGCTTAGGGTTAGCGTTAGGGGTTAGGGTTAGAGCTTAGGTTAGGATTAAGTGCAGGGTTAAGGTTAGGTTTAGATTTAGGGTTAGGGTTAGTGTTAGGGTTAAGTCATGTTTAGGTTTAGGGCTAGGTGAAGGTTATAGATAGGGTTAGGTTAAGGGTTGAGGTTAGGTTTAGATGGTAAGATGAGGGTTAGTGCTAGGTTTCCATTGAAGCTGAGTGTGTAGGGTAAGTTTTAGGGTTAGGATTAGGGTTAGAGTTAGGGTTAGGGTCAGGGTTAGCTTTGAGTTTAGAGTTAGGGTTACGTTTATGGTACGGTCAGGGTTAGGGGAGATTTAGTGTTACGTTTAGTTTTAGGGCTAGGGTTACAGAGAAGTTTATGTGAAGCGAGAGGGTTGGGGTTAGGGGTTTGGGTTCAGGTCAGAGTCAGGGTTAGGGTTAGGTTTAGGGTTAGGGTTACGTGTAGTGTTAGTGTTAGTTTTGCTTAGGGTTCGGGTTTGAATGAAGTGAGGGTACGCTTAGCGTTATGCTTTAGGGTGAAATTCTGGTTAAGGGTGAGGGTTCGGCTCAGGGTTAGGGTTAGAGTTAGGGTCAGTGGTTAGGGTTAGGTTTAGGGTTAAGGTTAGTTTTAGGCTAAGGATTAGGATTAGAGTTAGGGTTAAGGGTTACTGTTTCAGTTAGGTTTAGGTTAAGGTTATAATTAGGGTTAAGTTTAGGGTTAGGGTAAGAGTTAGAGTTACATTTACAGTTAAGGTGAGGGTTCTGGGTAAGTGTTACCGTTAAGGTTAGGGTTAGGGCTAGGGTTAGGGTTAGAGTTAAGGTTAAGGGTTAGGGTTAGGTTTAAGTTTATGGTAGGCTTAAAGATAAGGTTGAGGTTAGGTTAGGGTTAGGGTCAGGGTCAGGGTTAGAATTAGAATTAGGTTTAGGGCGAGGATTAGGGTCAGAGTTATTGTAAGGGTTAGGTTTCGGGTTACAGGTGGGCCAAGGTTAAGGTGAGGGTTAGGTTTATGGGGAGGGTTAGGGTTAAAGTCAGGGTGAGTTTTAGGTTAGGGATAGGGTGAAGATTAAGATAGGGTGAGGGTTAGGGTTATGGCTAAGGTTTGGGCTTGTTTTCAGGTTAGTGTTAAGGTTATGTTCAGGGTTAGGGTTACGTTCAGGGGTTGTGTTCAGTTTTAGGGTTAGGGTTAGATTTAAGGTTAGGGTTAAGTTTAGTGTTAAGTTTAGGGTTAGGGTCATGGTTGTGTTAGGCTTTGTGGTTGGGGTGAGGGTTAGTTTTAGGGTTAGGGTTGGTTAGGGTTAGGATTACCGTTATGATAAGGCGTTAGGGGTTAGAGGTGTAGTTTAGGGTTAGGGTTTGGGTGAGGGTTCCGGTTAGGCCTTGCGGTTCTGGTCATGGTTAGGTTTGGTTTAGGCTTGGGGTTAGGTGCATGATTCGGTTTCGGGTTAGTGTTAGAGTTAGGGTGAGAGTTAGTGTTAAGGTTTTTGCTAGGCTTTGGTGTTAGGGTTAGGGTTTGTGTTAGGGTTAGGTTTATCATTAGGGCTCAGGGGTTTCAGGTTAATGTTAGTGTTAGGGTTAGGGATAGCATTAGGGTTAGGGTTGTGGGATACGGTTAGGATTTAGGGTGCGGGTTACGGTTAGTTTTCCAGTTAAGGTGAGGGTTTAGGGTAATTGTTACGATTAGGGTTATAGTCAGAGTTAGGGTTTGGTTTAGGATTAGGGTTAGGTGTAGGGTAAGAATTAGGTTTAGGTCGATGTTGAGGGTTAGACTTAGTGTTCTATTTAGGGTCAGGGTTAGGGGTAGGGTTAGGTCTAGGGTTAGGATTAGGATTATTTTAGGGTTAGGTTCAGGGCTATTGTAAGTGTTCGGTTTAGGGTTACAGATGGACTAGCGTTATTCTTAGAGTTAGGTTTAAGGTTAGGGTTTGGGTTAGGTCTAGGTTTAGGGTTAAGGTTATGGTTAGTGTTTGGATGAAGTTCAGGATAGGGTGAGGGTTATTTTTATGGTGAGGGCTAGGGTTTGGGTTTGTGTGCAGGTTAGTGTTAAGGATAGGTTTAGGGTTCGGTGAGGGTTAGGCGTTATGTCTAGGGTCAGCGTTAGGTTAGGTTTAGGGTTAGTGTGAAGTTTAGGTTAAGGGTGAGGGTTATGGTAAGGGTTAGGATTATAGACGGTGTTAGACGTTAGGTTTAGGGTGTTAGGGTTAGGTTTATGGTTAGGGTAGATTTAAGTTTAGGTTTAATATTAGGGTTAGGGTTAGATTTGGGTTACTGTTCGTATTAGGGTTAGGGTTAGGGATAAGTTTGGGGATAGCGTCAGGTTTAGGGTTGGGGATACGGTTAAGGATTAGGGTGAGGGTTCGGGTTAGGTTTACAGTTAAGGCGAGGGTTTAGGGTCATTGTTATGGTTAGGGTTAGAGTTAGAGTTAGGCTTAGGGTTAGGGTGAAGTTTCAGTTAATAGTCAGGGTTAGGCTTAAGGTTAGAGTAGGGTTAAGGTTAGTGTTCGGGTTAGGTATAGCGTTAGGGTTTGGGTAGGGGTAAGGTTAGGGTTAAGGCTAGGTTTACGGTAAAGGGTAGGGCTAGCTTAGGGTTAGATTTAGAGTTGGAGTTAGTGCTAGGGTTTAGGATGATGGTTATGGTCAGGTTCAGAGTTGTTGTTAGGGTTAGGGTAGAGTTAAGGTTAGGGTTAATTTAGGGTTAGAGAAAGGGTTAGGTTTAGGTCTGGGTTAGGTGTAGGATGCGGGGTAGGGTTAGGGTTAGGGGTTCATGGGAGGGTTAGTGTTAAGTTTCCATTAAGCTGATGTTTTAGGGTGTTACTGTTAGGGCTAGGGTTAGCATTAGGTTTAGGGTCAGGGCTAGAGTCAGGGGATAGTTAAGGCTTAGCTGTACTTTCAGCGTTAGGGTTAGCCTTAGGTTTAGGGTGAAGTTTAGGTTAAGGATGAGGGTTAGGGTTAGGGTTAGGCATTTGGGTTAAGGTTAGGGTTAGGTTTAGGATTAGGCTTAGGGTTAGGGTTAGGTGTTTGGGTTAATGTTAGGGTCAGGTTTAGGGTTCGGCTTAGGGTTAGGGCTACAGCTGGGGTAAAGTTTAATTGAAGGGTGAGGGTTGAGCTTAGGGTTAGCGTTAGGGGTTAGGGTTAGAGCTTAGGTTAAGATTAAGTGCAGGGTTAAGGTTAGGTTTAGATTTAGGGTTAGGGTTAGTGTTAGGGTTAAGTCATGTTTAGGTTTAGGGCTAGGTGAAGGTTATAGATAGGGTTAGGTTAAGGGTTGAGGTTAGGTTTAGATGGTAAGATGAGGGTTAGTGCTAGGTTTCCATTGAAGCTGAGTGTGTAGGGTAAGTTTTAGGGTTAGGATTAGGGTTAGAGTTAGGGTTAGGGTCAGGGTTAGCTTTGAGTTTAGAGTTAGGGTTACGTTTATGGTACGGTCAGGGTTAGGGGAGATTTAGTGTTACGTTTAGTTTTAGGGCTAGGGTTACAGAGAAGTTTATGTGAAGCGAGAGGGTTGGGGTTAGGGGTTTGGGTTCAGGTCAGAGTGAGGGTTAGGGTTAGGTTTAGGGTTAGGGTTACGTGTAGTGTTAGTGTTAGTTTTGCTTAGGGTTCGGGTTTGAATGAAGTGAGGGTACGCTTAGCGTTATGCTTTAGGGTGAAATTCTGGTTAAGGGTGAGGGTTCGGCTCAGGGTTAGGGTTAGAGTTAGGGTCAGTGGTTAGGGTTAGGTTTAGGGTTAAGGTTAGTTTTAGGCTAAGGATTAGGATTAGAGTTAGGGTTAAGGGTTACTGTTTCAGTTAGGTTTAGGTTAAGGTTATAATTAGGGTTAAGTTTAGGGTTAGGGTAAGAGTTAGAGTTACATTTACAGTTAAGGTGAGGGTTCTGGGTAAGTGTTACCGTTAAGGTTAGGGATAGGGCTAGGGTTAGGGTTAGAGTTAAGGTTAAGGGTTAGGGTTAGGTTTAAGTTTATGGTAGGCTTAAAGATAAGGTTGAGGTTAGGTTAGGGTTAGGGTCAGGGTCAGGGTTAGAATTAGAATTAGGTTTAGGGTGAGGATTAGGGTCAGAGTTATTGTAAGGGTTAGGTTTCGGGTTACAGGTGGGCCAAGGTTAAGGTGAGGGTTAGGTTTATGGGGAGGGTTAGGGTTAAAGTCAGGGTGAGTTTTAGGTTAGGGATAGGGTGAAGATTAAGATAGGGTGAGGGTTAGGGTTATGGCTAAGGTTTGGGCTTGTTTTCAGGTTAGTGTTAAGGTTATGTTCAGGGTTAGGGTTACGTTCAGGGGTTGTGTTCAGTTTTAGGGTTAGGGTTAGATTTAAGGTTAGGGTTAAGTTTAGTGTTAAGTTTAGGGTTAGGGTCATGGTTGTGTTAGGCTTTGTGGTTGGGGTGAGGGTTAGTTTTAGGGTTAGGGTTGGTTAGGGTTAGGATTACCGTTATGATAAGGCGTTAGGGGTTAGAGGTGTAGTTTAGGGTTAGGGTTTGGGTGAGGGTTCCGGTTAGGCCTTGCGGTTCTGGTCATGGTTAGGTTTGGTTTAGGCTTGGGGTTAGGTGCATGATTCGGTTTCGGGTTAGTGTTAGAGTTAGGGTGAGAGTTAGTGTTAAGGTTTTTGCTAGGCTTTGGTGTTAGGGTTAGAGTTTGTGTTAGGGTTAGGTTTATCATTAGGGCTCAGGGGTTTCAGGTTAATGTTAGGGTTAGGGTTAGGGATAGCATTAGGGTTAGGGTTGTGGGATACGGTTAGGATTTAGGGTGCGGGTTACGGTTAGTTTTCCAGTTAAGGTGAGGGTTTAGGGTAATTGTTACGATTAGGGTTATAGTCAGAGTTAGGGTTTGGTTTAGGATTAGGGTTAGGTGTAGGGTAAGAATTAGGTTTAGGT
This sequence comes from Loxodonta africana, assembly GCF_030014295.1. Classification (NCBI taxonomy): domain Eukaryota; kingdom Metazoa; phylum Chordata; class Mammalia; order Proboscidea; family Elephantidae; genus Loxodonta; species Loxodonta africana. The sequence goes on along the minus strand of NW_026974988.1, from coordinate 288,639 downwards.
CGATGTTGAGGGTTAGACTTAGTGTTCTATTTAGGGTCAGGGTTAGGGGTAGGGTTAGGTCTAGGGTTAGGATTAGGATTATTTTAGGGTTAGGTTCAGGGCTATTGTAAGTGTTCGGTTTAGGGTTACAGATGGACTAGCGTTATTCTTAGAGTTAGGTTTAAGGTTAGGGTTTGGGTTAGGTCTAGGTTTAGGGTTAAGGTTATGGTTAGTGTTTGGATGAAGTTCAGGATAGGGTGAGGGTTATTTTTATGGTGAGGGCTAGGGTTTGGGTTGGTGTGCAGGTTAGTGTTAAGGATAGGTTTAGGGTTCGGTGAGGGTTAGGCGTTATGTCTAGGGTCAGCGTTAGGTTAGGTTTAGGGTTAGTGTGAAGTTTAGGTGAAGGGTGAGGGTTATGGTAAGGGTTAGGATTATAGACGGTGTTAGACGTTAGGTTTAGGGTGTTAGGGTTAGGTTTATGGTTAGGGTAGATTTAAGTTTAGGTTTAATATTAGGGTTAGGGTTAGATTTGGGTTACTGTTCGTATTAGGGTTAGGGTTAGGGATAAGTTTGGGGATAGCGTCAGGTTTAGGGTTGGGGATACGGTTAAGGATTAGGGTGAGGGTTCGGGTTAGGTTTACAGTTAAGGCGAGGGTTTAGGGTCATTGTTATGGTTAGGGTTAGAGTTAGAGTTAGGCTTAGGGTTAGGGTGAAGTTTCAGTTAATAGTCAGGGTTAGGCTTAAGGTTAGAGTAGGGTTAAGGTTAGTGTTCGGGTTAGGTATAGCGTTAGGGTTTGGGTAGGGGTAAGGTTAGGGTTAAGGCTAGGTTTACGGTAAAGGGTAGGGCTAGCTTAGGGTTAGATTTAGAGTTGGAGTTAGTGCTAGGGTTTAGGATGATGGTTATGGTCAGGTTCAGAGTTGTTGTTAGGGTTAGGGTAGAGTTAAGGTTAGGGTTAATTTAGGGTTAGAGAAAGGGTTAGGTTTAGGTCTGGGTTAGGTGTAGGATGCGGGGTAGGGTTAGGGTTAGGGGTTCATGGGAGGGTTAGTGTTAAGTTTCCATTAAGCTGATGTTTTAGGGTGTTACTGTTAGGGCTAGGGTTAGCATTAGGTTTAGGGTCAGGGCTAGAGTCAGGGGATAGTTAAGGCTTAGCTGTACTTTCAGCGTTAGGGTTAGCCTTAGGTTTAGGGTGAAGTTTAGGTTAAGGATGAGGGTTAGGGTTAGGGTTAGGCATTTGGGTTAAGGTTAGGGTTAGGTTTAGGATTAGGCTTAGGGTTAGGGTTAGGTGTTTGGGTTAATGTTAGGGTCAGGTTTAGGGTTCGGCTTAGGGTTAGGGCTACAGCTGGGGTAAAGTTTAATTGAAGGGTGAGGGTTGAGCTTAGGGTTAGCGTTAGGGGTTAGGGTTAGAGCTTAGGTTAAGATTAAGTGCAGGGTTAAGGTTAGGTTTAGATTTAGGGTTAGGGTTAGTGTTAGGGTTAAGTCATGTTTAGGTTTAGGGCTAGGTGAAGGTTATAGATAGGGTTAGGTTAAGGGTTGAGGTTAGGTTTAGATGGTAAGATGAGGGTTAGTGCTAGGTTTCCATTGAAGCTGAGTGTGTAGGGTAAGTTTTAGGGTTAGGATTAGGGTTAGAGTTAGGGTTAGGGTCAGGGTTAGCTTTGAGTTTAGAGTTAGGGTTACGTTTATGGTACGGTCAGGGTTAGGGGAGATTTAGTGTTACGTTTAGTTTTAGGGCTAGGGTTACAGAGAAGTTTATGTGAAGCGAGAGGGTTGGGGTTAGGGGTTTGGGTTCAGGTCAGAGTGAGGGTTAGGGTTAGGTTTAGGGTTAGGGTTACGTGTAGTGTTAGTGTTAGTTTTGCTTAGGGTTCGGGTTTGAATGAAGTGAGGGTACGCTTAGCGTTATGCTTTAGGGTGAAATTCTGGTTAAGGGTGAGGGTTCGGCTCAGGGTTAGGGTTAGAGTTAGGGTCAGTGGTTAGGGTTAGGTTTAGGGTTAAGGTTAGTTTTAGGCTAAGGATTAGGATTAGAGTTAGGGTTAAGGGTTACTGTTTCAGTTAGGTTTAGGTTAAGGTTATAATTAGGGTTAAGTTTAGGGTTAGGGTAAGAGTTAGAGTTACATTTACAGTTAAGGTGAGGGTTCTGGGTAAGTGTTACCGTTAAGGTTAGGGATAGGGCTAGGGTTAGGGTTAGAGTTAAGGTTAAGGGTTAGGGTTAGGTTTAAGTTTATGGTAGGCTTAAAGATAAGGTTGAGGTTAGGTTAGGGTTAGGGTCAGGGTCAGGGTTAGAATTAGAATTAGGTTTAGGGTGAGGATTAGGGTCAGAGTTATTGTAAGGGTTAGGTTTCGGGTTACAGGTGGGCCAAGGTTAAGGTGAGGGTTAGGTTTATGGGGAGGGTTAGGGTTAAAGTCAGGGTGAGTTTTAGGTTAGGGATAGGGTGAAGATTAAGATAGGGTGAGGGTTAGGGTTATGGCTAAGGTTTGGGCTTGTTTTCAGGTTAGTGTTAAGGTTATGTTCAGGGTTAGGGTTACGTTCAGGGGTTGTGTTCAGTTTTAGGGTTAGGGTTAGATTTAAGGTTAGGGTTAAGTTTAGTGTTACGTTTAGGGTTAGGGTCATGGTTGTGTTAGGCTTTGTGGTTGGGGTGAGGGTTAGTTTTAGGGTTAGGGTTGGTTAGGGTTAGGATTACCGTTATGATAAGGCGTTAGGGGTTAGAGGTGTAGTTTAGGGTTAGGGTTTGGGTGAGGGTTCCGGTTAGGCCTTGCGGTTCTGGTCATGGTTAGGTTTGGTTTAGGCTTGGGGTTAGGTGCATGATTCGGTTTCGGGTTAGTGTTAGAGTTAGGGTGAGAGTTAGTGTTAAGGTTTTTGCTAGGCTTTGGTGTTAGGGTTAGAGTTTGTGTTAGGGTTAGGTTTATCATTAGGGCTCAGGGGTTTCAGGTTAATGTTAGGGTTAGGGTTAGGGATAGCATTAGGGTTAGGGTTGTGGGATACGGTTAGGATTTAGGGTGCGGGTTACGGTTAGTTTTCCAGTTAAGGTGAGGGTTTAGGGTAATTGTTACGATTAGGGTTATAGTCAGAGTTAGGGTTTGGTTTAGGATTAGGGTTAGGTGTAGGGTAAGAATTAGGTTTAGGTCCATGTTGAGGGTTAGACTTAGTGTTCTATTTAGGGTCAGGGTTAGGGGTAGGGTTAGGTCTAGGGTTAGGATTAGGATTATTTTAGGGTTAGGTTCAGGGCTATTGTAAGTGTTCGGTTTAGGGTTACAGATGGACTAGCGTTATTCTTAGAGTTAGGTTTAAGGTTAGGGTTTGGGTTAGGTCTAGGTTTAGGGTTAAGGTTATGGTTAGTGTTTGGATGAAGTTCAGGATAGGGTGAGGGTTATTTTTATGGTGAGGGCTAGGGTTTGGGTTGGTGTGCAGGTTAGTGTTAAGGATAGGTTTAGGGTTCGGTGAGGGTTAGGCGTTATGTCTAGGGTCAGCGTTAGGTTAGGTTTAGGGTTAGTGTGAAGTTTAGGTGAAGGGTGAGGGTTATGGTAAGGGTTAGGATTATAGACGGTGTTAGACGTTAGGTTTAGGGTGTTAGGGTTAGGTTTATGGTTAGGGTAGATTTAAGTTTAGGTTTAATATTAGGGTTAGGGTTAGATTTGGGTTACTGTTCGTATTAGGGTTAGGGTTAGGGATAAGTTTGGGGATAGCGTCAGGTTTAGGGTTGGGGATACGGTTAAGGATTAGGGTGAGGGTTCGGGTTAGGTTTACAGTTAAGGCGAGGGTTTAGGGTCATTGTTATGGTTAGGGTTAGAGTTAGAGTTAGGCTTAGGGTTAGGGTGAAGTTTCAGTTAATAGTCAGGGTTAGGCTTAAGGTTAGAGTAGGGTTAAGGTTAGTGTTCGGGTTAGGTATAGCGTTAGGGTTTGGGTAGGGGTAAGGTTAGGGTTAAGGCTAGGTTTACGGTAAAGGGTAGGGCTAGCTTAGGGTTAGATTTAGAGTTGGAGTTAGTGCTAGGGTTTAGGATGATGGTTATGGTCAGGTTCAGAGTTGTTGTTAGGGTTAGGGTAGAGTTAAGGTTAGGGTTAATTTAGGGTTAGAGAAAGGGTTCGGTTTAGGTCTGGGTTAGGTGTAGGATGCGGGGTAGGGTTAGGGTTAGGGGTTCATGGGAGGGTTAGTGTTAAGTTTCCATTAAGCTGATGTTTTAGGGTGTTACTGTTAGGGCTAGGGTTAGCATTAGGTTTAGGGTCAGGGCTAGAGTCAGGGGATAGTTAAGGCTTAGCTGTACTTTCAGCGTTAGGGTTAGCCTTAGGTTTAGGGTGAAGTTTAGGTTAAGGATGAGGGTTAGGGTTAGGGTTAGGCATTTGGGTTAAGGTTAGGGTTAGGTTTAGGATTAGGCTTAGGGTTAGGGTTAGGTGTTTGGGTTAATGTTAGGGTCAGGTTTAGGGTTCGGCTTAGGGTTAGGGCTACAGCTGGGGTAAAGTTTAATTGAAGGGTGAGGGTTGAGCTTAGGGTTAGCGTTAGGGGTTAGGGTTAGAGCTTAGGTTAGGATTAAGTGCAGGGTTAAGGTTAGGTTTAGATTTAGGGTTAGGGTTAGTGTTAGGGTTAAGTCATGTTTAGGTTTAGGGCTAGGTGAAGGTTATAGATAGGGTTAGGTTAAGGGTTGAGGTTAGGTTTAGATGGTAAGATGAGGGTTAGTGCTAGGTTTCCATTGAAGCTGAGTGTGTAGGGTAAGTTTTAGGGTTAGGATTAGGGTTAGAGTTAGGGTTAGGGTCAGGGTTAGCTTTGAGTTTAGAGTTAGGGTTACGTTTATGGTACGGTCAGGGTTAGGGGAGATTTAGTGTTACGTTTAGTTTTAGGGCTAGGGTTACAGAGAAGTTTATGTGAAGCGAGAGGGTTGGGGTTAGGGGTTTGGGTTCAGGTCAGAGTCAGGGTTAGGGTTAGGTTTAGGGTGAGGGTTACGTGTAGTGTTAGTGTTAGTTTTGCTTAGGGTTCGGGTTTGAATGAAGTGAGGGTACGCTTAGCGTTATGCTTTAGGGTGAAATTCTGGTTAAGGGTGAGGGTTCGGCTCAGGGTTAGGGTTAGAGTTAGGGTCAGTGGTTAGGGTTAGGTTTAGGGTTAAGGTTAGTTTTAGGCTAAGGATTAGGATTAGAGTTAGGGTTAAGGGTTACTGTTTCAGTTAGGTTTAGGTTAAGGTTATAATTAGGGTTAAGTTTAGGGTTAGGGTAAGAGTTAGAGTTACATTTACAGTTAAGGTGAGGGTTCTGGGTAAGTGTTACCGTTAAGGTTAGGGTTAGGGCTAGGGTTAGGGTTAGAGTTAAGGTTAAGGGTTAGGGTTAGGTTTAAGTTTATGGTAGGCTTAAAGATAAGGTTGAGGTTAGGTTAGGGTTAGGGTCAGGGTCAGGGTTAGAATTAGAATTAGGTTTAGGGCGAGGATTAGGGTCAGAGTTATTGTAAGGGTTAGGTTTCGGGTTACAGGTGGGCCAAGGTTAAGGTGAGGGTTAGGTTTATGGGGAGGGTTAGGGTTAAAGTCAGGGTGAGTTTTAGGTTAGGGATAGGGTGAAGATTAAGATAGGGTGAGGGTTAGGGTTATGGCTAAGGTTTGGGCTTGTTTTCAGGTTAGTGTTAAGGTTATGTTCAGGGTTAGGGTTACGTTCAGGGGTTGTGTTCAGTTTTAGGGTTAGGGTTAGATTTAAGGTTAGGGTTAAGTTTAGTGTTAAGTTTAGGGTTAGGGTCATGGTTGTGTTAGGCTTTGTGGTTGGGGTGAGGGTTAGTTTTAGGGTTAGGGTTGGTTAGGGTTAGGATTACCGTTATGATAAGGCGTTAGGGGTTAGAGGTGTAGTTTAGGGTTAGGGTTTGGGTGAGGGTTCCGGTTAGGCCTTGCGGTTCTGGTCATGGTTAGGTTTGGTTTAGGCTTGGGGTTAGGTGCATGATTCGGTTTCGGGTTAGTGTTAGAGTTAGGGTGAGAGTTAGTGTTAAGGTTTTTGCTAGGCTTTGGTGTTAGGGTTAGGGTTTGTGTTAGGGTTAGGTTTATCATTAGGGCTCAGGGGTTTCAGGTTAATGTTAGTGTTAGGGTTAGGGATAGCATTAGGGTTAGGGTTGTGGGATACGGTTAGGATTTAGGGTGCGGGTTACGGTTAGTTTTCCAGTTAAGGTGAGGGTTTAGGGTAATTGTTACGATTAGGGTTATAGTCAGAGTTAGGGTTTGGTTTAGGATTAGGGTTAGGTGTAGGGTAAGAATTAGGTTTAGGTCCATGTTGAGGGTTAGACTTAGTGTTCTATTTAGGGTCAGGGTTAGGGGTAGGGTTAGGTCTAGGGTTAGGATTAGGATTATTTTAGGGTTAGGTTCAGGGCTATTGTAAGTGTTCGGTTTAGGGTTACAGATGGACTAGCGTTATTCTTAGAGTTAGGTTTAAGGTTAGGGTTTGGGTTAGGTCTAGGTTTAGGGTTAAGGTTATGGTTAGTGTTTGGATGAAGTTCAGGATAGGGTGAGGGTTATTTTTATGGTGAGGGCTAGGGTTTGGGTTGGTGTGCAGGTTAGTGTTAAGGATAGGTTTAGGGTTCGGTGAGGGTTAGGCGTTATGTCTAGGGTCAGCGTTAGGTTAGGTTTAGGGTTAGTGTGAAGTTTAGGTGAAGGGTGAGGGTTATGGTAAGGGTTAGGATTATAGACGGTGTTAGACGTTAGGTTTAGGGTGTTAGGGTTAGGTTTATGGTTAGGGTAGATTTAAGTTTAGGTTTAATATTAGGGTTAGGGTTAGATTTGGGTTACTGTTCGTATTAGGGTTAGGGTTAGGGATAAGTTTGGGGATAGCGTCAGGTTTAGGGTTGGGGATACGGTTAAGGATTAGGGTGAGGGTTCGGGTTAGGTTTACAGTTAAGGCGAGGGTTTAGGGTCATTGTTATGGTTAGGGTTAGAGTTAGAGTTAGGCTTAGGGTTAGGGTGAAGTTTCAGTTAATAGTCAGGGTTAGGCTTAAGGTTAGAGTAGGGTTAAGGTTAGTGTTCGGGTTAGGTATAGCGTTAGGGTTTGGGTAGGGGTAAGGTTAGGGTTAAGGCTAGGTTTACGGTAAAGGGTAGGGCTAGCTTAGGGTTAGATTTAGAGTTGGAGTTAGTGCTAGGGTTTAGGATGATGGTTATGGTCAGGTTCAGAGTTGTTGTTAGGGTTAGGGTAGAGTTAAGGTTAGGGTTAATTTAGGGTTAGAGAAAGGGTTAGGTTTAGGTCTGGGTTAGGTGTAGGATGCGGGGTAGGGTTAGGGTTAGGGGTTCATGGGAGGGTTAGTGTTAAGTTTCCATTAAGCTGATGTTTTAGGGTGTTACTGTTAGGGCTAGGGTTAGCATTAGGTTTAGGGTCAGGGCTAGAGTCAGGGGATAGTTAAGGCTTAGCTGTACTTTCAGCGTTAGGGTTAGCCTTAGGTTTAGGGTGAAGTTTAGGTTAAGGATGAGGGTTAGGGTTAGGGTTAGGCATTTGGGTTAAGGTTAGGGTTAGGTTTAGGATTAGGCTTAGGGTTAGGGTTAGGTGTTTGGGTTAATGTTAGGGTCAGGTTTAGGGTTCGGCTTAGGGTTAGGGCTACAGCTGGGGTAAAGTTTAATTGAAGGGTGAGGGTTGAGCTTAGGGTTAGCGTTAGGGGTTAGGGTTAGAGCTTAGGTTAGGATTAAGTGCAGGGTTAAGGTTAGGTTTAGATTTAGGGTTAGGGTTAGTGTTAGGGTTAAGTCATGTTTAGGTTTAGGGCTAGGTGAAGGTTATAGATAGGGTTAGGTTAAGGGTTGAGGTTAGGTTTAGATGGTAAGATGAGGGTTAGTGCTAGGTTTCCATTGAAGCTGAGTGTGTAGGGTAAGTTTTAGGGTTAGGATTAGGGTTAGAGTTAGGGTTAGGGTCAGGGTTAGCTTTGAGTTTAGAGTTAGGGTTACGTTTATGGTACGGTCAGGGTTAGGGGAGATTTAGTGTTACGTTTAGTTTTAGGGCTAGGGTTACAGAGAAGTTTATGTGAAGCGAGAGGGTTGGGGTTAGGGGTTTGGGTTCAGGTCAGAGTGAGGGTTAGGGTTAGGTTTAGGGTGAGGGTTACGTGTAGTGTTAGTGTTAGTTTTGCTTAGGGTTCGGGTTTGAATGAAGTGAGGGTACGCTTAGCGTTATGCTTTAGGGTGAAATTCTGGTTAAGGGTGAGGGTTCGGCTCAGGGTTAGGGTTAGAGTTAGGGTCAGTGGTTAGGGTTAGGTTTAGGGTTAAGGTTAGTTTTAGGCTAAGGATTAGGATTAGAGTTAGGGTTAAGGGTTACTGTTTCAGTTAGGTTTAGGTTAAGGTTATAATTAGGGTTAAGTTTAGGGTTAGGGTAAGAGTTAGAGTTACATTTACAGTTAAGGTGAGGGTTCTGGGTAAGTGTTACCGTTAAGGTTAGGGATAGGGCTAGGGTTAGGGTTAGAGTTAAGGTTAAGGGTTAGGGTTAGGTTTAAGTTTATGGTAGGCTTAAAGATAAGGTTGAGGTTAGGTTAGGGTTAGGGTCAGGGTCAGGGTTAGAATTAGAATTAGGTTTAGGGTGAGGATTAGGGTCAGAGTTATTGTAAGGGTTAGGTTTCGGGTTACAGGTGGGCCAAGGTTAAGGTGAGGGTTAGGTTTATGGGGAGGGTTAGGGTTAAAGTCAGGGTGAGTTTTAGGTTAGGGATAGGGTGAAGATTAAGATAGGGTGAGGGTTAGGGTTATGGCTAAGGTTTGGGCTTGTTTTCAGGTTAGTGTTAAGGTTATGTTCAGGGTTAGGGTTACGTTCAGGGGTTGTGTTCAGTTTTAGGGTTAGGGTTAGATTTAAGGTTAGGGTTAAGTTTAGTGTTACGTTTAGGGTTAGGGTCATGGTTGTGTTAGGCTTTGTGGTTGGGGTGAGGGTTAGTTTTAGGGTTAGGGTTGGTTAGGGTTAGGATTACCGTTATGATAAGGCGTTAGGGGTTAGAGGTGTAGTTTAGGGTTAGGGTTTGGGTGAGGGTTCCGGTTAGGCCTTGCGGTTCTGGTCATGGTTAGGTTTGGTTTAGGCTTGGGGTTAGGTGCATGATTCGGTTTCGGGTTAGTGTTAGAGTTAGGGTGAGAGTTAGTGTTAAGGTTTTTGCTAGGCTTTGGTGTTAGGGTTAGAGTTTGTGTTAGGGTTAGGTTTATCATTAGGGCTCAGGGGTTTCAGGTTAATGTTAGGGTTAGGGTTAGGGATAGCATTAGGGTTAGGGTTGTGGGATACGGTTAGGATTTAGGGTGCGGGTTACGGTTAGTTTTCCAGTTAAGGTGAGGGTTTAGGGTAATTGTTACGATTAGGGTTATAGTCAGAGTTAGGGTTTGGTTTAGGATTAGGGTTAGGTGTAGGGTAAGAATTAGGTTTAGGTCCATGTTGAGGGTTAGACTTAGTGTTCTATTTAGGGTCAGGGTTAGGGGTAGGGTTAGGTCTAGGGTTAGGATTAGGATTATTTTAGGGTTAGGTTCAGGGCTATTGTAAGTGTTCGGTTTAGGGTTACAGATGGACTAGCGTTATTCTTAGAGTTAGGTTTAAGGTTAGGGTTTGGGTTAGGTCTAGGTTTAGGGTTAAGGTTATGGTTAGTGTTTGGATGAAGTTCAGGATAGGGTGAGGGTTATTTTTCTGGTGAGGGCTAGGGTTTGGGTTGGTGTGCAGGTTAGTGTTAAGGATAGGTTTAGGGTTCGGTGAGGGTTAGGCGTTATGTCTAGGGTCAGCGTTAGGTTAGGTTTAGGGTTAGTGTGAAGTTTAGGTGAAGGGTGAGGGTTATGGTAAGGGTTAGGATTATAGACGGTGTTAGACGTTAGGTTTAGGGTGTTAGGGTTAGGTTTATGGTTAGGGTAGATTTAAGTTTAGGTTTAATATTAGGGTTAGGGTTAGATTTGGGTTACTGTTCGTATTAGGGTTAGGGTTAGGGATAAGTTTGGGGATAGCGTCAGGTTTAGGGTTGGGGATACGGTTAAGGATTAGGGTGAGGGTTCGGGTTAGGTTTACAGTTAAGGCGAGGGTTTAGGGTAATTGTTATGGTTAGGGTTAGAGTTAGAGTTAGGCTTAGGGTTAGGGTGAAGTTTCAGTTAATAGTCAGGGTTAGGCTTAAGGTTAGAGTAGGGTTAAGGTTAGTGTTCGGGTTAGGTATAGCGTTAGGGTTTGGGTAGGGGTAAGGTTAGGGTTAAGGCTAGGTTTACGGTAAAGGGTAGGGCTAGCTTAGGGTTAGATTTAGAGTTGGAGTTAGTGCTAGGGTTTAGGATGATGGTTATGGTCAGGTTCAGAGTTGTTGTTAGGGTTAGGGTAGAGTTAAGGTTAGGGTTAATTTAGGGTTAGAGAAAGGGTTAGGTTTAGGTCTGGGTTAGGTGTAGGATGCGGGGTAGGGTTAGGGTTAGGGGTTCATGGGAGGGTTAGTGTTAAGTTTCCATTAAGCTGATGTTTTAGGGTGTTACTGTTAGGGCTAGGGTTAGCATTAGGTTTAGGGTCAGGGCTAGAGTCAGGGGATAGTTAAGGCTTAGCTGTACTTTCAGCGTTAGGGTTAGCCTTAGGTTTAGGGTGAAGTTTAGGTTAAGGATGAGGGTTAGGGTTAGGGTTAGGCATTTGGGTTAAGGTTAGGGTTAGGTTTAGGATTAGGCTTAGGGTTAGGGTTAGGTGTTTGGGTTAATGTTAGGGTCAGGTTTAGGGTTCGGCTTAGGGTTAGGGCTACAGCTGGGGTAAAGTTTAATTGAAGGGTGAGGGTTGAGCTTAGGGTTAGCGTTAGGGGTTAGGGTTAGAGCTTAGGTTAGGATTAAGTGTAGGGTTAAGGTTAGGTTTAGATTTAGGGTTAGGGTTAGTGTTAGGGTTAAGTCATGTTTAGGTTTAGGGCTAGGTGAAGGTTACAGATAGGGTTAGGTTAAGGGTTGAGGTTAGGTTTAGATGGTAAGATGAGGGTTAGTGCTAGGTTTCCATTGAAGCTGAGTGTGTAGGGTAAGTTTTAGGGTTAGGATTAGGGTTAGAGTTAGGGTTAGGGTCAGGGTTAGCTTTGAGTTTAGAGTTAGGGTTACGTTTATGGTACGGTCAGGGTTAGGGGAGATTTAGTGTTACGTTTAGTTTTAGGGCTAGGGTTACAGAGAAGTTTATGTGAAGCGAGAGGGTTGGGGTTAGGGGTTTGGGTTCAGGTCAGAGTCAGGGTTAGGGTTAGGTTTAGGGTGAGGGTTACGTGTAGTGTTAGTGTTAGTTTTGCTTAGGGTTCGGGATTGAATGAAGTGAGGGTACGCTTAGCGTTATGCTTTAGGGTGAAATTCTGGTTAAGGGTGAGGGTTCGGCTCAGGGTTAGGGTTAGAGTTAGGGTCAGTGGTTAGGGTTAGGTTTAGGGTTAAGGTTAGTTTTAGGCTAAGGATTAGGATTAGAGTTAGGGTTAAGGGTTACTGTTTCAGTTAGGTTTAGGTTAAGGTTATAATTAGGGTTAAGTTTAGGGTTAGGGTAAGAGTTAGAGTTACATTTACAGTTAAGGTGAGGGTTCTGGGTAAGTGTTACCGTTAAGGTTAGGGTTAGGGCTAGGGTTAGGGTTAGAGTTAAGGTTAAGGGTTAGGGTTAGGTTTAAGTTTATGGTAGGCTTAAAGATAAGGTTGAGGTTAGGTTAGGGTTAGGGTCAGGGTCAGGGTTAGAATTAGAATTAGGTTTAGGGCGAGGATTAGGGTCAGAGTTATTGTAAGGGTTAGGTTTCGGGTTACAGGTGGGCCAAGGTTAAGGTGAGGGTTAGGTTTATGGGGAGGGTTAGGGTTAAAGTCAGGGTGAGTTTTAGGTTAGGGATAGGGTGAAGATTAAGATAGGGTGAGGGTTAGGGTTATGGCTAAGGTTTGGGCTTGTTTTCAGGTTAGTGTTAAGGTTATGTTCAGGGTTAGGGTTACGTTCAGGGGTTGTGTTCAGTTTTAGGGTTAGGGTTAGATTTAAGGTTAGGGTTAAGTTTAGTGTTACGTTTAGGGTTAGGGTCATGGTTGTGTTAGGCTTTGTGGTTGGGGTGAGGGTTAGTTTTAGGGTTAGGGTTGGTTAGGGTTAGGATTACCGTTATGATAAGGCGTTAGGGGTTAGAGGTGTAGTTTAGGGTTAGGGTTTGGGTGAGGGTTCCGGTTAGGCCTTGCGGTTCTGGTCATGGTTAGGTTTGGTTTAGGCTTGGGGTTAGGTGCATGATTCGGTTTCGGGTTAGTGTTAGAGTTAGGGTGAGAGTTAGTGTTAAGGTTTTTGCTAGGCTTTGGTGTTAGGGTTAGGGTTTGTGTTAGGGTTAGGTTTATCATTAGGGCTCAGGGGTTTCAGGTTAATGTTAGGGTTAGGGTTAGGGATAGCATTAGGGTTAGGGTTGTGGGATACGGTTAGGATTTAGGGTGCGGGTTATGGTTAGTTTTCCAGTTAAGGTGAGGGTTTAGGGTAATTGTTACGATTAGGGTTATAGTCAGAGTTAGGGTTTGGTTTAGGATTAGGGTTAGGTGTAGGGTAAGAATTAGGTTTAGGTCCATGTTGAGGGTTAGACTTAGTGTTCTATTTAGGGTCAGGGTTAGGGGTAGGGTTAGGTCTAGGGTTAGGATTAGGATTATTTTAGGGTTAGGTTCAGGGCTATTGTAAGTGTTCGGTTTAGGGTTACAGATGGACTAGCGTTATTCTTAGAGTTAGGTTTAAGGTTAGGGTTTGGGTTAGGTCTAGGTTTAGGGTTAAGGTTATGGTTAGTGTTTGGATGAAGTTCAGGATAGGGTGAGGGTTATTTTTATGGTGAGGGCTAGGGTTTGGGTTTGTGTGCAGGTTAGTGTTAAGGATAGGTTTAGGGTTCGGTGAGGGTTAGGCGTTATGTCTAGGGTCAGCGTTAGGTTAGGTTTAGGGTTAGTGTGAAGTTTAGGTGAAGGGTGAGGGTTATGGTAAGGGTTAGGATTATAGACGGTGTTAGACGTTAGGTTTAGGGTGTTAGGGTTAGGTTTATGGTTAGGGTAGATTTAAGTTTAGGTTTAATATTAGGGTTAGGGTTAGATTTGGGTTACTGTTCGTATTAGGGTTAGGGTTAGGGATAAGTTTGGGGATAGCGTTAGGTTTAGGGTTGGGGATACGGTTAAGGATTAGGGTGAGGGTTCGGGTTAGGTTTACAGTTAAGGCGAGGGTTTAGGGTCATTGTTATGGTTAGGGTTAGAGTTAGAGTTAGGCTTAGGGTTAGGGTGAAGTTTCAGTTAATAGTCAGGGTTAGGCTTAAGGTTAGAGTAGGGTTAAGGTTAGTGTTCGGGTTAGGTATAGCGTTAGGGTTTGGGTAGGGGTAAGGTTAGGGTTAAGGCTAGGTTTACGGTAAAGGGTAGGGCTAGCTTAGGGTTAGATTTAGAGTTGGAGTTAGTGCTAGGGTTTAGGATGATGGTTATGGTCAGGTTCAGAGTTGTTGTTAGGGTTAGGGTAGAGTTAAGGTTAGGGTTAATTTAGGGTTAGAGAAAGGGTTAGGTTTAGGTCTGGGTTAGGTGTAGGATGCGGGGTAGGGTTAGGGTTAGGGGTTCATGGGAGGGTTAGTGTTAAGTTTCCATTAAGCTGATGTTTTAGGGTGTTACTGTTAGGGCTAGGGTTAGCATTAGGTTTAGGGTCAGGGCTAGAGTCAGGGGATAGTTAAGGCTTAGCTGTACTTTCAGCGTTAGGGTTAGCCTTAGGTTTAGGGTGAAGTTTAGGTTAAGGATGAGGGTTAGGGTTAGGGTTAGGCATTTGGGTTAAGGTTAGGGTTAGGTTTAGGATTAGGCTTAGGGTTAGGGTTAGGTGTTTGGGTTAATGTTAGGGTCAGGTTTAGGGTTCGGCTTAGGGTTAGGGCTACAGCTGGGGTAAAGTTTAATTGAAGGGTGAGGGTTGAGCTTAGGGTTAGCGTTAGGGGTTAGGGTTAGAGCTTAGGTTAGGATTAAGTGTAGGGTTAAGGTTAGGTTTAGATTTAGGGTTAGGGTTAGTGTTAGGGTTAAGTCATGTTTAGGTTTAGGGCTAGGTGAAGGTTATAGATAGGGTTAGGTTAAGGGTTGAGGTTAGGTTTAGATGGTAAGATGAGGGTTAGTGCTAGGTTTCCATTGAAGCTGAGTGTGTAGGGTAAGTTTTAGGGTTAGGATTAGGGTTAGAGTTAGGGTTAGGGTCAGGGTTAGCTTTGAGTTTAGAGTTAGGGTTACGTTTATGGTACGGTCAGGGTTAGGGGAGATTTAGTGTTACGTTTAGTTTTAGGGCTAGGGTTACAGAGAAGTTTATGTGAAGCGAGAGGGTTGGGGTTAGGGGTTTGGGTTCAGGTCAGAGTCAGGGTTAGGGTTAGGTTTAGGGTGAGGGTTACGTGTAGTGTTAGTGTTAGTTTTGCTTAGGGTTCGGGATTGAATGAAGTGAGGGTACGCTTAGCGTTATGCTTTAGGGTGAAATTCTGGTTAAGGGTGAGGGTTCGGCTCAGGGTTAGGGTTAGAGTTAGGGTCAGTGGTTAGGGTTAGGTTTAGGGTTAAGGTTAGTTTTAGGCTAAGGATTAGGATTAGAGTTAGGGTTAAGGGTTACTGTTTCAGTTAGGTTTAGGTTAAGGTTATAATTAGGGTTAAGTTTAGGGTTAGGGTAAGAGTTAGAGTTACATTTACAGTTAAGGTGAGGGTTCTGGGTAAGTGTTACCGTTCAGGTTAGGGTTAGGGCTAGGGTTAGGGTTAGAGTTAAGGTTAAGGGTTAGGGTTAGGTTTAAGTTTATGGTAGGCTTAAAGATAAGGTTGAGGTTAGGTTAGGGTTAGGGTCAGGGTCAGGGTTAGAATTAGAATTAGGTTTAGGGCGAGGATTAGGGTCAGAGTTATTGTAAGGGTTAGGTTTCGGGTTACAGGTGGGCCAAGGTTAAGGTGAGGGTTAGGTTTATGGGGAGGGTTAGGGTTAAAGTCAGGGTGAGTTTTAGGTTAGGGATAGGGTGAAGATTAAGATAGGGTGAGGGTTAGGGTTATGGCTAAGGTTTGGGCTTGTTTTCAGGTTAGTGTTAAGGTTATGTTCAGGGTTAGGGTTACGTTCAGGGGTTGTGTTCAGTTTTAGGGTTAGGGTTAGATTTAAGGTTAGGGTTAAGTTTAGTGTTACGTTTAGGGTTAGGGTCATGGTTGTGTTAGGCTTTGTGGTTGGGGTGAGGGTTAGTTTTAGGGTTAGGGTTGGTTAGGGTTAGGATTACCGTTATGATAAGGCGTTAGGGGTTAGAGGTGTAGTTTAGGGTTAGGGTTTGGGTGAGGGTTCCGGTTAGGCCTTGCGGTTCTGGTCATGGTTAGGTTTGGTTTAGGCTTGGGGTTAGGTGCATGATTCGGTTTCGGGTTAGTGTTAGAGTTAGGGTGAGAGTTAGTGTTAAGGTTTTTGCTAGGCTTTGGTGTTAGGGTTAGGGTTTGTGTTAGGGTTAGGTTTATCATTAGGGCTCAGGGGTTTCAGGTTAATGTTAGGGTTAGGGTTAGGGATAGCATTAGGGTTAGGGTTGTGGGATACGGTTAGGATTTAGGGTGCGGGTTACGGTTAGTTTTCCAGTTAAGGTGAGGGTTTAGGGTAATTGTTACGATTAGGGTTATAGTCAGAGTTAGGGTTTGGTTTAGGATTAGGGTTAGGTGTAGGGTAAGAATTAGGTTTAGGTCCATGTTGAGGGTTAGACTTAGTGTTCTATTTAGGGTCAGGGTTAGGGGTAGGGTTAGGTCTAGGGTTAGGATTAGGATTATTTTAGGGTTAGGTTCAGGGCTATTGTAAGTGTTCGGTTTAGGGTTACAGATGGACTAGCGTTATTCTTAGAGTTAGGTTTAAGGTTAGGGTTTGGGTTAGGTCTAGGTTTAGGGTTAAGGTTATGGTTAGTGTTTGGATGAAGTTCAGGATAGGGTGAGGGTTATTTTTATGGTGAGGGCTAGGGTTTGGGTTTGTGTGCAGGTTAGTGTTAAGGATAGGTTTAGGGTTCGGTGAGGGTTAGGCGTTATGTCTAGGGTCAGCGTTAGGTTAGGTTTAGGGTTAGTGTGAAGTTTAGGTGAAGGGTGAGGGTTATGGTAAGGGTTAGGATTATAGACGGTGTTAGACGTTAGGTTTAGGGTGTTAGGGTTAGGTTTATGGTTAGGGTAGATTTAAGTTTAGGTTTAATATTAGGGTTAGGGTTAGATTTGGGTTACTGTTCGTATTAGGGTTAGGGTTAGGGATAAGTTTGGGGATAGCGTTAGGTTTAGGGTTGGGGATACGGTTAAGGATTAGGGTGAGGGTTCGGGTTAGGTTTACAGTTAAGGCGAGGGTTTAGGGTAATTGTTATGGTTAGGGTTAGAGTTAGAGTTAGGCTTAGGGTTAGGGTGAAGTTTCAGTTAATAGTCAGGGTTAGGCTTAAGGTTAGAGTAGGGTTAAGGTTAGTGTTCGGGTTAGGTATAGCGTTAGGGTTTGGGTAGGGGTAAGGTTAGGGTTAAGGCTAGGTTTACGGTAAAGGGTAGGGCTAGCTTAGGGTTAGATTTAGAGTTGGAGTTAGTGCTAGGGTTTAGGATGATGGTTATGGTCAGGTTCAGAGTTGTTGTTAGGGTTAGGGTAGAGTTAAGGTTAGGGTTAATTTAGGGTTAGAGAAAGGGTTAGGTTTAGGTCTGGGTTAGGTGTAGGATGCGGGGTAGGGTTAGGGTTAGGGGTTCATGGGAGGGTTAGTGTTAAGTTTCCATTAAGCTGATGTTTTAGGGTGTTACTGTTAGGGCTAGGGTTAGCATTAGGTTTAGGGTCAGGGCTAGAGTCAGGGGATAGTTAAGGCTTAGCTGTACTTTCAGCGTTAGGGTTAGCCTTAGGTTTAGGGTGAAGTTTAGGTTAAGGATGAGGGTTAGGGTTAGGGTTAGGCATTTGGGTTAAGGTTAGGGTTAGGTTTAGGATTAGGCTTAGGGTTAGGGTTAGGTGTTTGGGTTAATGTTAGGGTCAGGTTTAGGGTTCGGCTTAGGGTTAGGGCTACAGCTGGGGTAAAGTTTAATTGAAGGGTGAGGGTTGAGCTTAGGGTTAGCGTTAGGGGTTAGGGTTAGAGCTTAGGTTAGGATTAAGTGCAGGGTTAAGGTTAGGTTTAGATTTAGGGTTAGGGTTAGTGTTAGGGTTAAGTCATGTTTAGGTTTAGGGCTAGGTGAAGGTTATAGATAGGGTTAGGTTAAGGGTTGAGGTTAGGTTTAGATGGTAAGATGAGGGTTAGTGCTAGGTTTCCATTGAAGCTGAGTGTGTAGGGTAAGTTTTAGGGTTAGGATTAGGGTTAGAGTTAGGGTTAGGGTCAGGGTTAGCTTTGAGTTTAGAGTTAGGGTTACGTTTATGGTACGGTCAGGGTTAGGGGAGATTTAGTGTTACGTTTAGTTTTAGGGCTAGGGTTACAGAGAAGTTTATGTGAAGCGAGAGGGTTGGGGTTAGGGGTTTGGGTTCAGGTCAGAGTCAGGGTTAGGGTTAGGTTTAGGGTTAGGGTTACGTGTAGTGTTAGTGTTAGTTTTGCTTAGGGTTCGGGTTTGAATGAAGTGAGGGTACGCTTAGCGTTATGCTTTAGGGTGAAATTCTGGTTAAGGGTGAGGGTTCGGCTCAGGGTTAGGGTTAGAGTTAGGGTCAGTGGTTAGGGTTAGGTTTAGGGTTAAGGTTAGTTTTAGGCTAAGGATTAGGATTAGAGTTAGGGTTAAGGGTTACTGTTTCAGTTAGGTTTAGGTTAAGGTTATAATTAGGGTTAAGTTTAGGGTTAGGGTAAGAGTTAGAGTTACATTTACAGTTAAGGTGAGGGTTCTGGGTAAGTGTTACCGTTAAGGTTAGGGTTAGGGCTAGGGTTAGGGTTAGAGTTAAGGTTAAGGGTTAGGGTTAGGTTTAAGTTTATGGTAGGCTTAAAGATAGGGTTGAGGTTAGGTTAGGGTTAGGGTCAGGGTCAGGGTTAGAATTAGAATTAGGTTTAGGGCGAGGATTAGGGTCAGAGTTATTGTAAGGGTTAGGTTTCGGGTTACAGGTGGGCCAAGGTTAAGGTGAGGGTTAGGTTTCTGGGGAGGGTTAGGGTTAAAGTCAGGGTGAGTTTTAGGTTAGGGATAGGGTGAAGATTAAGATAGGGTGAGGGTTAGGGTTATGGCTAAGGTTTGGGCTTGTTTTCAGGTTAGTGTTAAGGTTATGTTCAGGGTTAGGGTTACGTTCAGGGGTTGTGTTCAGTTTTAGGGTTAGGGTTAGATTTAAGGTTAGAGTTAAGTTTAGTGTTACGTTTAGGGTTAGGGTCATGGTTGTGTTAGGCTTTGTGGTTGGGGTGAGGGTTAGTTTTAGGGTTAGGGTGGGTTAGGGTTAGGATTACCGTTATGATAAGGCGTTAGGGGTTAGAGGTGTAGTTTAGGGTTAGGGTTTGGGTGAGGGTTCCGGTTAGGCCTTGCGGTTCTGGTCATGGTTAGGTTTGGTTTAGGCTTAGGGTTAGGTGCATCATTCGGTTTCGGGTTAGTGTTAGAGTTAGGGTGAGAGTTAGTGTTAAGGTTTTTGCTAGGCTTTGGTGTTAGGGTTAGGGTTTGTGTTAGGGTTAGGTTTATCATTAGGGCTCAGGGGTTTCAGGTTAATGTTAGGGTTAGGGTTAGGGATAGCATTAGGGTTAGGGTTGTGGGATACGGTTAGGATTTAGGGTGCGGGTTACGGTTAGTTTTCCAGTTAAGGTGAGGGTTTAGGGTAATTGTTACGATTAGGGTTATAGTCAGAGTTAGGGTTTGGTTTAGGATTAGGGTTAGGTGTAGGGTAAGAATTAGGTTTAGGTCCATGTTGAGGGTTAGACTTAGTGTTCTATTTAGGGTCAGGGTTAGGGGTAGGGTTAGGATTAGGTCTAGGGTTAGGATTAGGATTATTTTAGGGTTAGGTTCAGGGCTATTGTAAGTGTTCGGTTTAGGGTTACAGATGGACTAGCGTTATTCTTAGAGTTAGGTTTAAGGTTAGGGTTTGGCTTAGGTCTAGGTTTAGGGTTAAGGTTATGGTTAGTGTTTGGATGAAGTTCAGGATAGGGTGAGGGTTATTTTTATGGTGAGGGCTAGGGTTTGGGTTTGTGTGCAGGTTAGTGTTAAGGATAGGTTTAGGGTTCGGTGAGGGTTAGGCGTTATGTCTAGGGTCAGCGTTAGGTTAGGTTTAGGGTTAGTGTGAAGTTTAGGTTAAGGGTGAGGGTTATGGTAAGGGTTAGGATTATAGACGGTGTTAGACGTTAGGTTTAGGGTGTTAGGGTTAGGTTTATGGTTAGGGTAGATTTAAGTTTAGGTTTAATATTAGGGTTAGGGTTAGATTTGGGTTACTGTTCGTATTAGGGTTAGGGTTAGGGATAAGTTTGGGGATAGCGTCAGGTTTAGGGTTGGGGATACGGTTAAGGATTAGGGTGAGGGTTAGGGTTAGGTTTACAGTTAAGGCGAGGGTTTAGGGTCATTGTTATGGTTAGGGTTAGAGTTAGAGTTAGGCTTAGGGTTAGGGTGAAGTTTCAGTTAATAGTCAGGGTTAGGCTTAAGGTTAGAGTAGGGTTAAGGTTAGTGTTCGGGTTAGGTATAGCGTTAGGGTTTGGGTAGGGGTAAGGTTAGGGTTAAGGCTAGGTTTACGGTAAAGGGTAGGGCTAGCTTAGGGTTAGATTTAGAGTTGGAGTTAGTGCTAGGGTTTAGGATGATGGTTATGGTCAGGTTCAGAGTTGTTGTTAGGGTTAGGGTAGAGTTAAGGTTAGGGTTAATTTAGGGTTAGAGAAAGGGTTCGGTTTAGGTCTGGGTTAGGTGTAGGATGCGGGGTAGGGTTAGGGTTAGGGGTTCATGGGAGGGTTAGTGTTAAGTTTCCATTAAGCTGATGTTTTAGGGTGTTACTGTTAGGGCTAGGGTTAGCATTAGGTTTAGGGTCAGGGCTAGAGTCAGGGGATAGTTAAGGCTTAGCTGTACTTTCAGCGTTAGGGTTAGCCTTAGGTTTAGGGTGAAGTTTAGGTTAAGGATGAGGGTTAGGGTTAGGGTTAGGCATTTGGGTTAAGGTTAGGGTTAGGTTTAGGATTAGGCTTAGGGTTAGGGTTAGGTGTTTGGGTTAATGTTAGGGTCAGGTTTAGGGTTCGGCTTAGGGTTAGGGCTACAGCTGGGGTAAAGTTTAATTGAAGGATGAGGGTTGAGCTTAGGGTTAGCGTTAGGGGTTAAGGTTAGAGCTTAGGTTAGGATTAAGTGTAGGGTTAAGGTTAGGTTTAGATTTAGGGTTAGGGTTAGTGTTAGGGTTAAGTCATGTTTAGGTTTAGGGCTAGGTGAAGGTTATAGATAGGGTTAGGTTAAGGGTTGAGGTTAGGTTTAGATGGTAAGATGAGGGTTAGTGCTAGGTTTCCATTGAAGCTGAGTGTGTAGGGTAAGTTTTAGGGTTAGGATTAGGGTTAGAGTTAGGGTTAGGGTCAGGGTTAGTTTTGAGTTTAGAGTTAGGGTTACGTTTATGGTACGGTCAGGGTTAGGGGAGATTTAGTGTTACGTTTAGTTTTAGGGCTAGGGTTACAGAGAAGTTTATGTGAAGCGAGAGGGTTGGGGTTAGGGGTTTGGGTTCAGGTCAGAGTCAGGGTTAGGGTTAGGTTTAGGGTTAGGGTTACGTGTAGTGTTAGTGTTAGTTTTGCTTAGGGTTCGGGTTTGAATGAAGTGAGGGTACGCTTAGCGTTATGCTTTAGGGTGAAATTCTGGTTAAGGGTGAGGGTTCGGCTCAGGGTTAGGGTTAGAGTTAGGGTCAGTGGTTAGGGTTAGGTTTAGGGTTAAGGTTAGTTTTAGGCTAAGGATTAGGATTAGAGTTAGGGTTAAGGGTTACTGTTTCAGTTAGGTTTAGGTTAAGGTTATAATTAGGGTTAAGTTTAGGGTTAGGGTAAGAGTTAGAGTTACATTTACAGTTAAGGTGAGGGTTCTGGGTAAGTGTTACCGTTAAGGTTAGGGTTAGGGCTAGGGTTAGGGTTAGAGTTAAGGTTAAGGGTTAGGGTTAGGTTTAAGTTTATGGTAGGCTTAAAGATAGGGTTGAGGTTAGGTTAGGGTTAGGGTCAGGGTCAGGGTTAGAATTAGAATTAGGTTTAGGACGAGGATTAGGGACAGAGTTATTGTAAGGGTTAGGTTTCGGGTTACAGGTGGGCCAAGGTTAAGGTGAGGGTTAGGTTTATGGGGAGGGTTAGGGTTAAAGTCAGGGTGAGTTTTAGGTTAGGGATAGGGTGAAGATTAAGATAGGGTGAGGGTTAGGGTTATGGCTAAGGTTTGGGCTTGTTTTCAGGTTAGTGTTAAGGTTATGTTCAGGGTTAGGGTTACGTTCAGGGGTTGTGTTCAGTTTTAGGGTTAGGGTTAGATTTAAGGTTAGGGTTAAGTTTAGTGTTACGTTTAGGGTTAGGGTCATGGTTGTGTTAGGCTTTCTGGTTGGGGTGAGGGTTAGTTTTAGGGTTAGGGTTGGTTAGGGTTAGGGTTACCGTTATGATAAGGCGTTAGGGGTTAGAGGTGTAGTTTAGGGTTAGGGTTTGGGTGAGGGTTCCGGTTAGGCCTTGCGGTTCTGGTCATGGTTAGGTTTGGTTTAGGCTTAGGGTTAGGTGCATCATTCGGTTTCGGGTTAGTGTTAGAGTTAGGGTGAGAGTTAGTGTTAAGGTTTTTGCTAGGCTTTGGTGTTAGGGTTAGGGTTTGTGTTAGGGTTAGGTTTATCATTAGGGCTCAGGGGTTTCAGGTTAATGTTAGGGTTAGGCTTAGGGATAGCATTAGGGTTAGGGTTGTGGGATACGGTTAGGATTTAGGGTGCGGGTTACGGTTAGTTTTGCAGTTAAGGTGAGGGTTTAGGGTAATTGTTACGATTAGGGTTATAGTCAGAGTTAGGGTTTGGTTTAGGATTAGGGTTAGGTGTAGGGTAAGAATTAGGTTTAGGTCCATGTTGAGGGTTAGACTTAGTGTTCTATTTAGGGTCAGGGTTAGGGGTAGGGTTAGGATTAGGTCTAGGGTTAGGATTAGGATTATTTTAGGGTTAGGTTCAGGGCTATTGTAAGTGTTCGGTTTAGGGTTACAGATGGACTAGCGTTATTCTTAGAGTTAGGTTTAAGGTTAGGGTTTGGGTTAGGTCTAGGTTTAGGGTTAAGGTTATGGTTAGTGTTTGGATGAAGTTCAGGATAGGGTGAGGGTTATTTTTCTGGTGAGGGCTAGGGTTTGGGTTTGTGTGCAGGTTAGTGTTAAGGATAGGTTTAGGGTTCGGTGAGGGTTAGGCGTTATGTCTAGGGTCAGCGTTAGGTTAGGTTTAGGGTTAGTGTGAAGTTTAGGTTAAGGGTGAGGGTTATGGTAAGGGTTAGGATTATAGACGGTGTTAGACGTTAGGTTTAGGGTGTTAGGGTTAGGTTTATGGTTAGGGTAGATTTAAGTTTAGGTTTAATATTAGGGTTAGGGTTAGATTTGGGTTACTGTTCGTATTAGGGTTAGGGTTAGGGATAAGTTTGGGGATAGCGTCAGGTTTAGGGTTGGGGATACGGTTAAGGATTAGGGTGAGGGTTAGGGTTAGGTTTACAGTTAAGGCGAGGGTTTAGGGTAATTGTTATGGTTAGGGTTAGAGTTAGAGTTAGGCTTAGGGTTAGGGTGAAGTTTCAGTTAATAGTCAGGGTTAGGCTTAAGGTTAGAGTAGGGTTAAGGTTAGTGTTCGGGTTAGGTATAGCGTTAGGGTTTGGGTAGGGGTAAGGTTAGGGTTAAGGCTAGGTTTACGGTAAAGGGTAGGGCTAGCTTAGGGTTAGATTTAGAGTTGGAGTTAGTGCTAGGGTTTAGGATGATGGTTATGGTCAGGTTTAGAGTTGTTGTTAGGGTTAGGGTAGAGTTAAGGTTAGGGTTAATTTAGGGTTAGAGAAAGGGTTCGGTTTAGGTCTGGGTTAGGTGTAGGATGCGGGGTAGGGTTAGGGTTAGGGGTTCATGGGAAGGTTAGTGTTAAGTTTCCATTAAGCTGATGTTTTAGGGTGTTACTGTTAGGGCTAGGGTTAGCATTAGGTTTAGGGTCAGGGCTAGAGTTAGGGGATAGTTAAGGCTTAGCTTTACTTTCAGGGTTAGGGTTAGCCTTAGGTTTAGGGTGAAGTTTAGGTTAAGGATGAGGGTTAGGGTTAGGGTTAGGCATTTGGGTTAAGGTTAGGGTTAGGTTTAGGATTAGGCTTAGGGTTAGGGTTAGGTGTTTGGGTTAATGTTAGGGTCAGGTTTAGGGTTCGGCTTAGGGTTAGGGCTACAGCTGGGGTAAAGTTTAATTGAAGGATGAGGGTTGAGCTTAGGGTTAGCGTTAGGGGTTAGGGTTAGAGCTTAGGTTAGGATTAAGTGTAGGGTTAAGGTTAGGTTTAGATTTAGGGTTAGGGTTAGTGTTAGGGTTAAGTCATGTTTAGGTTTAGGGCTAGGTGAAGGTTATAGATAGGGTTAGGTTAAGGGTTGAGGTTAGGTTTAGATGGTAAGATGAGGGTTAGTGCTAGGTTTCCATTGAAGCTGAGTGTGTAGGGTAAGTTTTAGGGTTAGGATTAGGGTTAGAGTTAGGGTTAGGGTCAGGGTTAGTTTTGAGTTTAGAGTTAGGGTTACGTTTATGGTACGGTCAGGGTTAGGGGAGATTTAGTGTTACGTTTAGTTTTAGGGCTAGGGTTACAGAGAAGTTTATGTGAAGCGAGAGGGTTGGGGTTAGGGGTTTGGGTTCAGGTCAGAGTCAGGGTTAGGGTTAGGTTTAGGGTTAGGGTTACGTGTAGTGTTAGTGTTAGTTTTGCTTAGGGTTCGGGTTTGAATGAAGTGAGGGTACGCTTAGCGTTATGCTTTAGGGTGAAATTCTGGTTAAGGGTGAGGGTTCGGCTCAGGGTTAGGGTTAGAGTTAGGGTCAGTGGTTAGGGTTAGGTTTAGGGTTAAGGTTAGTTTTAGGCTAAGGATTAGGATTAGAGTTAGGGTTAAGGGTTACTGTTTCAGTTAGGTTTAGGTTAAGGTTATAATTAGGGTTAAGTTTAGGGTTAGGGTAAGAGTTAGAGTTACATTTACAGTTAAGGTGAGGGTTCTGGGTAAGTGTTACCGTTAAGGTTAGGGTTAGGGCTAGGGTTAGGGTTAGAGTTAAGGTTAAGGGTTAGGGTTAGGTTTAAGTTTATGGTAGGCTTAAAGATAGGGTTGAGGTTAGGTTAGGGTTAGGGTCAGGGTCAGGGTTAGAATTAGAATTAGGTTTAGGGCGAGGATTAGGGTCAGAGTTATTGTAAGGGTTAGGTTTCGGGTTACAGGTGGGCCAAGGTTAAGGTGAGGGTTAGGTTTCTGGGGAGGGTTAGGGTTAAAGTCAGGGTGAGTTTTAGGTTAGGGATAGGGTGAAGTTTAAGATAGGGTGAGGGTTAGGGTTATGGCTAAGGTTTGGGCTTGTTTTCAGGTTAGTGTTAAGGTTATGTTCAGGGTTAGGGTTACGTTCAGGGGTTGTGTTCAGTTTTAGGGTTAGGGTTAGATTTAAGGTTAGGGTTAAGTTTAGTGTTACGTTTAGGGTTAGGGTCATGGTTGTGTTAGGCTTTGTGGTTGGGGTGAGGGTTAGTTGTAGGGTTAGGGTTGGTTAGGGTTAGGATTACCGTTATGATAAGGCGTTAGGGGTTAGAGGTGTAGTTTAGGGTTAGGGTTTGGGTGAGGGTTCCGGTTAGGCCTTGCGGTTCTGGTCATGGTTAGGTTTGGTTTAGGCTTAGGGTTAGGTGCATGATTCGGTTTCGGGTTAGTGTTAGAGTTAGGGTGAGAGTTAGTGTTTAGGTTTTTGCTAGGCTTTGGTGTTAGGGTTAGGGTTTGTGTTAGGGTTAGGTTTATCATTAGGGCTCAGGGGTTTCAGGTTAATGTTAGGGTTAGGGTTAGGGATAGCATTAGGGTTAGGGTTGTGGGATACGGTTAGGATTTAGGGTGCGGGTTACGGTTAGTTTTGCAGTTAAGGTGAGGGTTTAGGGTAATTGTTACGATTAGGGTTATAGTCAGAGTTAGGGTTTGGTTTAGGATTAGGGTTAGGTGTAGGGTAAGAATTAGGTTTAGGTCCATGTTGAGGGTTAGACTTAGTGTTCTATTTAGGGTCAGGGTTAGGGGTAGGGTTAGGATTAGGTCTAGGGTTAGGATTAGGATTATTTTAGGGTTAGGTTCAGGGCTATTGTAAGTGTTCGGTTTAGGGTTACAGATGGACTAGCGTTATTCTTAGAGTTAGGTTTAAGGTTAGGGTTTGGGTTAGGTCTAGGTTTAGGGTTAAGGTTATGGTTAGTGTTTGGATGAAGTTCAGGATAGGGTGAGGGTTATTTTTATGGTGAGGGCTAGGGTTTGGGTTTGTGTGCAGGTTAGTGTTAAGGATAGGTTTAGGGTTCGGTGAGGGTTAGGCATTATGTCTAGGGTCAGCGTTAGGTTAGGTTTAGGGTTAGTGTGAAGTTTAGGTTAAGGGTGAGGGTTATGGTAAGGGTTAGGATTATAGACGGTGTTAGACGTTAGGTTTAGGGTGTTAGGGTTAGGTTTATGGTTAGGGTAGATTTAAGTTTAGGTTTAATATTAGGGTTAGGGTTAGATTTGGGTTACTGTTCGTATTAGGGTTAGGGTTAGGGATAAGTTTGGGGATAGCGTCAGGTTTAGGGTTGGGGATACGGTTAAGGATTAGGGTGAGGGTTCGGGTTAGGTTTACAGTTAAGGCGAGGGTTTAGGGTCATTGTTATGGTTAGGGTTAGAGTTAGAGTTAGGCTTAGGGTTAGGGTGAAGTTTCAGTTAATAGTCAGGGTTAGGCTTAAGGTTAGAGTAGGGTTAAGGTTAGTGTTCGGGTTAGGTATAGCGTTAGGGTTTGGGTAGGGGTAAGGTTAGGGTTAAGGCTAGGTTTACGGTAAAGGGTAGGGCTAGCTTAGGGTTAGATTTAGAGTTGGAGTTAGTGCTAGGGTTTAGGATGATGGTTATGGTCAGGTTCAGAGTTGTTGTTAGGGTTAGGGTAGAGTTAAGGTTAGGGTTAATTTAGGGTTAGAGAAAGGGTTAGGTTTAGGTCTGGGTTAGGTGTAGGATGCGGGGTAGGGTTAGGGTTAGGGGTTCATGGGAGGGTTAGTGTTAAGTTTCCATTAAGCTGATGTTTTAGGGTGTTACTGTTAGGGCTAGGGTTAGCATTAGGTTTAGGGTCAGGGCTAGAGTTAGGGGATAGTTAAGGCTTAGCTTTACTTTCAGGGTTAGGGTTAGCCTTAGGTTTAGGGTGAAGTTTAGGTTAAGGATGAGGGTTAGGGTTAGGGTTAGGCATTTGGGTTAAGGTTAGGGTTAGGTTTAGGATTAGGCTTAGGGTTAGGGTTAGGTGTTTGGGTTAATGTTAGGGTCAGGTTTAGGGTTCGGCTTAGGGTTAGGGCTACAGCTGGGGTAAAGTTTAATTGAAGGGTGAGGGTTGAGCTTAGGGTTAGCGTTAGGGGTTAGGGTTAGAGCTTAGGTTAGGATTAAGTGTAGGGTTAAGGTTAGGTTTAGATTTAGGGTTAGGGTTAGTGTTAGGGTTAAGTCATGTTTAGGTTTAGGGCTAGGTGAAGGTTATAGATAGGGTTAGGTTAAGGGTTGAGGTTAGGTTTAGATGGTAAGATGAGGGTTAGTGCTAGGTTTCCATTGAAGCTGAGTGTGTAGGGTAAGTTTTAGGGTTAGGATTAGGGTTAGAGTTAGGGTTAGGGTCAGGGTTAGTTTTGAGTTTAGAGTTAGGGTTACGTTTATGGTACGGTCAGGGTTAGGGGAGATTTAGTGTTACGTTTAGTTTTAGGGCTAGGGTTACAGAGAAGTTTATGTGAAGCGAGAGGGTTGGGGTTAGGGGTTTGGGTTCAGGTCAGAGTGAGGGTTAGGGTTAGGTTTAGGGTTAGGGTTACGTGTAGTGTTAGTGTTAGTTTTGCTTAGGGTTCGGGTTTGAATGAAGTGAGGGTACGCTTAGCGTTATGCTTTAGGGTGAAATTCCGGTTAAGGGTGAGGGTTCGGCTCAGGGTTAGGGTTAGAGTTAGGGTCAGTGGTTAGGGTTAGGTTTAGGGTTAAGGTTAGTTTTAGGCTAAGGATTAGGATTAGAGTTAGGGTTAAGGGTTACTGTTTCAGTTAGGTTTAGGTTAAGGTTATAATTAGGGTTAAGTTTAGGGTTAGGGTAAGAGTTAGAGTTACATTTACAGTTAAGGTGAGGGTTCTGGGTAAGTGTTACCGTTAAGGTTAGGGTTAGGGCTAGGGTTAGGGTTAGAGTTAAGGTTAAGGGTTAGGGTTAGGTTTAAGTTTATGGTAGGCTTAAAGATAGGGTTGAGGTTAGGTTAGGGTTAGGGTCAGGGTTAGAATTAGAAGTAGGTTTAGGGCGAGGATTAGGGTCAGAGTTATTGTAAGGGTTAGGTTTCGGGTTACAGGTGGGCCAAGGTTAAGGTGAGGGTTAGGTTTATGGGGAGGGTTAGGGTTAAAGTCAGGGTGAGTTTTAGGTTAGGGATAGGGTGAAGTTTAAGATAGGGTGAGGGTTAGGGTTATGGCTAAGGTTTGGGCTTGTTTTCAGGTTAGTGTTAAGGTTATGTTCAGGGTTAGGGTTACGTTCAGGGGTTGTGTTCAGTTTTAGGGTTAGGGTTAGATTTAAGGTTAGGGTTAAGTTTAGTGTTACGTTTAGGGTTAGGGTCATGGTTGTGTTAGGCTTTGTGGTTGGGGTGAGGGTTAGTTTTAGGGTTAGGGTTGGTTAGGGTTAGGATTACCGTTATGATAAGGCGTTAGGGGTTAGAGGTGTAGTTTAGGGTTAGGGTTTGGGTGAGGGTTCCGGTTAGGCCTTGCGGTTCTGGTCATGGTTAGGTTTGGTTTAGGCTTAGGGTTAGGTGCATGATTCGGTTTCGGGTTAGTGTTAGAGTTAGGGTGAGAGTTAGTGTTAAGGTTTTTGCTAGGCTTTGGTGTTAGGGTTAGGGTTTGTGTTAGGGTTAGGTTTATCATTAGGGCTCAGGGGTTTCAGGTTAATGTTAGGGTTAGGCTTAGGGATAGCATTAGGGTTAGGGTTGTGGGATACGGTTAGGATTTAGGGTGCGGGTTACGGTTAGTTTTCCAGTTAAGGTGAGGGTTTAGGGTAATTGTTACGATTAGGGTTATAGTCAGAGTTAGGGTTTGGTTTAGGATTAGGGTTAGGTGTAGGGTAAGAATTAGGTTTAGGTCCATGTTGAGGGTTAGACTTAGTGTTCTATTTAGGGTCAGGGTTAGGGGTAGGGTTAGGATTAGGTCTAGGGTTAGGATTAGGATTATTTTAGGGTTAGGTTCAGGGCTATTGTAAGTGTTCGTTTTAGGGTTACAGATGGACTAGCGTTATTCTTAGAGTTAGGTTTAAGGTTAGGGTTTGGGTTAGGTCTAGGTTTAGGGTTAAGGTTATGGTTAGTGTTTGGATGAAGTTCAGGATAGGGTGAGGGTTATTTTTATGGTGAGGGCTAGGGTTTGGGTTTGTGTGCAGGTTAGTGTTAAGGATAGGTTTAGGGTTCGGTGAGGGTTAGGCATTATGTCTAGGGTCAGCGTTAGGTTAGGTTTAGGGTTAGTGTGAAGTTTAGGTTAAGGGTGAGGGTTATGGTAAGGGTTAGGATTATAGACGGTGTTAGACGTTAGGTTTAGGGTGTTAGGGTTAGGTTTATGGTTAGGGTAGATTTAAGTTTAGGTTTAATATTAGGGTTAGGGTTAGATTTGGGTTACTGTTCGTATTAGGGTTAGGGTTAGGGATAAGTTTGGGGATAGCGTCAGGTTTAGGGTTGGGGATACGGTTAAGGATTAGGGTGAGGGTTAGGGTTAGGTTTACAGTTAAGGCGAGGGTTTAGGGTCATTGTTATGGTTAGGGTTAGAGTTAGAGTTAGGCTTAGGGTTAGGGTGAAGTTTCAGTTAATAGTCAGGGTTAGGCTTAAGGTTAGAGTAGGGTTAAGGTTAGTGTTCGGGTTAGGTATAGCGTTAGGGTTTGGGTAGGGGTAAGGTTAGGGTTAAGGCTAGGTTTACGGTAAAGGGTAGGGCTAGCTTAGGGTTAGATTTAGAGTTGGAGTTAGTGCTAGGGTTTAGGATGATGGTTATGGTCAGGTTCAGAGTTGTTGTTAGGGTTAGGGTAGAGTTAAGGTTAGGGTTAATTTAGGGTTAGAGAAAGGGTTAGGTTTAGGTCTGGGTTAGGTGTAGGATGCGGGGTAGGGTTAGGGTTAGGGGTTCATGGGAGGGTTAGTGTTAAGTTTCCATTAAGCTGATGTTTTAGGGTGTTACTGTTAGGGCTAGGGTTAGCATTAGGTTTAGGGTCAGGGCTAGAGTTAGGGGATAGTTAAGGGTTAGCTTTACTTTCAGGGTTAGGGTTAGCCTTAGGTTTAGGGTGAAGTTTAGGTTAAGGATGAGGGTTAGGGTTAGGGTTAGGCATTTGGGTTAAGGTTAGGGTTAGGTTTAGGATTAGGCTTAGGGTTAGGGTTAGGTGTTTGGGTTAATGTTAGGGTCAGGTTTAGGGTTCGGCTTAGGGTTAGGGCTACAGCTGGGGTAAAGTTTAATTGAAGGGTGAGGGTTGAGCTTAGGGTTAGCGTTAGGGGTTAGGGTTAGAGCTTAGGTTAGGATTAAGTGTAGGGTTAAGGTTAGGTTTAGATTTAGGGTTAGGGTTAGTGTTAGGGTTAAGTCATGTTTAGGTTTAGGGCTAGGTGAAGGTTATAGATAGGGTTAGGTTAAGGGTTGAGGTTAGGTTTAGATGGTAAGATGAGGGTTAGTGCTAGGTTTCCATTTAAGCTGAGTGTGTAGGGTAAGTTTTAGGGTTAGGATTAGGGTTAGAGTTAGGGTTAGGGTCAGGGTTAGTTTTGAGTTTAGAGTTAGGGTTACGTTTATGGTACGGTCAGGGTTAGGGGAGATTTAGTGTTACGTTTAGTTTTAGGGCTAGGGTTACAGAGAAGTTTATGTGAAGCGAGAGGGTTGGGGTTAGGGGTTTGGGTTCAGGTCAGAGTCAGGGTTAGGGTTAGGTTTAGGGTTAGGGTTACGTGTAGTGTTAGTGTTAGTTTTGCTTAGGGTTCGGGTTTGAATGAAGTGAGGGTACGCTTAGCGTTATGCTTTAGGGTGAAATTCCGGTTAAGGGTGAGGGTTCGGCTCAGGGTTAGGGTTAGAGTTAGGGTCAGTGGTTAGGGTTAGGTTTAGGGTTAAGGTTAGTTTTAGGCTAAGGATTAGGATTAGAGTTAGGGTTAAGGGTTACTGTTTCAGTTAGGTTTAGGTTAAGGTTATAATTAGGGTTAAGTTTAGGGTTAGGGTAAGAGTTAGAGTTACATTTACAGTTAAGGTGAGGGTTCTGGGTAAGTGTTACCGTTAAGGTTAGGGTTAGGGCTAGGGTTAGGGTTAGAGTTAAGGTTAAGGGTTAGGGTTAGGTTTAAGTTTATGGTAGGCTTAAAGATAGGGTTGAGGTTAGGTTAGGGTCAGGGTCAGGGTTAGAATTAGAATTAGGTTTAGGGCGAGGATTAGGGTCAGAGTTATTGTAAGGGTTAGGTTTCGGGTTACAGGTGGGCCAAGGTTAAGGTGAGGGTTAGGTTTATGGGGAGGGTTAGGGTTAAAGTCAGGGTGAGTTTTAGGTTAGGGATAGGGTGAAGTTTAAGATAGGGTGAGGGTTAGGGTTATGGCTAAGGTTTGGGCTTGTTTTCAGGTTAGTGTTAAGGTTATGTTCAGGGTTAGGGTTACGTTCAGGGGTTGTGTTCAGTTTTAGGGTTAGGGTTAGATTTAAGGTTAGGGTTAAGTTTAGTGTTACGTTTAGGGTTAGGGTCATGGTTGTGTTAGGCTTTGTGGTTGGGGTGAGGGTTAGTTGTAGGGTTAGGGTTGGTTAGGGTTAGGATTACCGTTATGATAAGGCGTTAGGGGTTAGAGGTGTAGTTTAGGGTTAGGGTTTGGGTGAGGGTTCCGGTTAGGCCTTGCGGTTCTGGTCATGGTTAGGTTTGGTTTAGGCTTAGGGTTAGGTGCATGATTCGGTTTCGGGTTAGTGTTAGAGTTAGGGTGAGAGTTAGTGTTAAGGTTTTTGCTAGGCTTTGGTGTTAGGGTTAGGGTTTGTGTTAGGGTTAGGTTTATCATTAGGGCTCAGGGGTTTCAGGTTAATGTTAGGGTTAGGCTTAGGGATAGCATTAGGGTTAG
Source organism: Loxodonta africana (assembly GCF_030014295.1). NCBI lineage: Eukaryota > Metazoa > Chordata > Mammalia > Proboscidea > Elephantidae > Loxodonta > Loxodonta africana. Next base: position 257,792 of record NW_026974988.1, on the reverse strand, counting down.
GGTTGTGGGATACGGTTAGGATTTAGGGTGCGGGTTACGGTTAGTTTTGCAGTTAAGGTGAGGGTTTAGGGTAATTGTTACGATTAGGGTTATAGTCAGAGTTAGGGTTTGGTTTAGGATTAGGGTTAGGTGTAGGGTAAGAATTAGGTTTAGGTCCATGTTGAGGGTTAGACTTAGTGTTCTATTTAGGGTCAGGGTTAGGGGTAGGGTTAGGATTAGGTCTAGGGTTAGGATTAGGATTATTTTAGGGTTAGGTTCAGGGCTATTGTAAGTGTTCGGTTTAGGGTTACAGATGGACTAGCGTTATTCTTAGAGTTAGGTTTAAGGTTAGGGTTTGGGTTAGGTCTAGGCTTAGGGTTAAGGTTATGGTTAGTGTTTGGATGAAGTTCAGGATAGGGTGAGGGTTATTTTTATGGTGAGGGCTAGGGTTTGGGTTTGTGTGCAGGTTAGTGTTGAGGATAGGTTTAGGGTTCGGTGAGGGTTAGGCGTTATGTCTAGGGTCAGCGTTAGGTTAGGTTTAGGGTTAGTGTGAAGTTTAGGTTAAGGGTGAGGGTTATGGTAAGGGTTAGGATTATAGACGGTGTTAGACGTTAGGTTTAGGGTGTTAGGGTTAGGTTTATGGTTAGGGTAGATTTAAGTTTAGGTTTAATATTAGGGTTAGGGTTAGATTTGGGTTACTGTTCGTATTAGGGTTAGGGTTAGGGATAAGTTTGGGGATAGCGTCAGGTTTAGGGTTGGGGATACGGTTAAGGATTAGGGTGAGGGTTAGGGTTAGGTTTACAGTTAAGGCGAGGGTTTAGGGTCATTGTTATGGTTAGGGTTAGAGTTAGAGTTAGGCTTAGGGTTAGGGTGAAGTTTCAGTTAATAGTCAGGGTTAGGCTTAAGGTTAGAGTAGGGTTAAGGTTAGTGTTCGGGTTAGGTATAGCGTTAGGGTTTGGGTAGGGGTAAGGTTAGGGTTAAGGCTAGGTTTACGGTAAAGGGTAGGGCTAGCTTAGGGTTAGATTTAGAGTTGGAGTTAGTGCTAGGGTTTAGGATGATGGTTATGGTCAGGTTTAGAGTTGTTGTTAGGGTTAGGGTAGAGTTAAGGTTAGGGTTAATTTAGGGTTAGAGAAAGGGTTAGGTTTAGGTCTGGGTTAGGTGTAGGATGCGGGGTAGGGTTAGGGTTAGGGGTTCATGGGAGGGTTAGTGTTAAGTTTACATTAAGCTGATGTTTTAGGATGTTACTGTTAGGGCTAGGGTTAGCATTAGGTTTAGGGTCAGGGCTAGAGTTAGGGGATAGTTAAGGGTTAGCTTTACTTTCAGGGTTAGGGTTAGCCTTAGGTTTAGGGTGAAGTTTAGGTTAAGGATGAGGGTTAGGGTTAGGGTTAGGCATTTGGGTTAAGGTTAGGGTTAGGTTTAGGATTAGGCTTAGGGTTAGGGTTAGGTGTTTGGGTTAATGTTAGGGTCAGGTTTAGGGTTCGGCTTAGGGTTAGGGCTACAGCTGGGGTAAAGTTTAATTGAAGGGTGAGGGTTGAGCTTAGGGTTAGCGTTAGGGGTTAGGGTTAGAGCTTAGGTTAGGATTAAGTGTAGGGTTAAGGTTAGGTTTAGATTTAGGGTTAGGGTTAGTGTTAGGGTTAAGTCATGTTTAGGTTTAGGGCTAGGTGAAGGTTATAGATAGGGTTAGGTTAAGGGTTGAGGTTAGGTTTAGATGGTAAGATGAGGGTTAGTGCTAGGTTTCCATTGAAGCTGAGTGTGTAGGGTAAGTTTTAGGGTTAGGATTAGGGTTAGAGTTAGGGTTAGGGTCAGGGTTAGTTTTGAGTTTAGAGTTAGGGTTACGTTTATGGTACGGTCAGGGTTAGGGGAGATTTAGTGTTACGTTTAGTTTTAGGGCTAGGGTTACAGAGAAGTTTATGTGAAGCGAGAGGGTTGGGGTTAGGGGTTTGGGTTCAGGTCAGAGTCAGGGTTAGGGTTAGGTTTAGGGTTAGGGTTACGTGTAGTGTTAGTGTTAGTTTTGCTTAGGGTTCGGGTTTGAATGAAGTGAGGGTACGCTTAGCGTTATGCTTTAGGGTGAAATTCCGGTTAAGGGTGAGGGTTCGGCTCAGGGTTAGGGTTAGAGTTAGGGTCAGTGGTTAGGGTTAGGTTTAGGGTTAAGGTTAGTTTTAGGCTAAGGATTAGGATTAGAGTTAGGGTTAAGGGTTACTGTTTCAGTTAGGTTTAGGTTAAGGTTATAATTAGGGTTAAGTTTAGGGTTAGGGTAAGAGTTAGAGTTACATTTACAGTTAAGGTGAGGGTTCTGGGTAAGTGTTACCGTTAAGGTTAGGGTTAGGGCTAGGGTTAGGGTTAGAGTTAAGGTTAAGGGTTAGGGTTAGGTTTAAGTTTATGGTAGGCTTAAAGATAGGGTTGAGGTTAGGTTAGGGTTAGGGTCAGGGTTAGAATTAGAATTAGGTTTAGGGCGAGGATTAGGGTCAGAGTTATTGTAAGGGTTAGGTTTCGGGTTACAGGTGGGCCAAGGTTAAGGTGAGGGTTAGGTTTATGGGGAGGGTTAGGGTTAAAGTCAGGGTGAGTTTTAGGTTAGGGATAGGGTGAAGTTTAAGATAGGGTGAGGGTTAGGGTTATGGCTAAGGTTTGGGCTTGTTTTCAGGTTAGTGTTAAGGTTATGTTCAGGGTTAGGGTTACGTTCAGGGGTTGTGTTCAGTTTTAGGGTTAGGGTTAGATTTAAGGTTAGGGTTAAGTTTAGTGTTACGTTTAGGGTTAGGGTCATGGTTGTGTTAGGCTTTGTGGTTGGGGTGAGGGTTAGTTTTAGGGTTAGGGTTGGTTAGGGTTAGGATTACCGTTATGATAAGGCGTTAGGGGTTAGAGGTGTAGTTTAGGGTTAGGGTTTGGGTGAGGGTTCCGGTTAGGCCTTGCGGTTCTGGTCATGGTTAGGTTTGGTTTAGGCTTAGGGTTAGGTGCATGATTCGGTTTCGGGTTAGTGTTAGAGTTAGGGTGAGAGTTAGTGTTAAGGTTTTTGCTAGGCTTTGGTGTTAGGGTTAGGGTTTGTGTTAGGGTTAGGTTTATCATTAGGGCTCAGGGGTTTCAGGTTAATGTTAGGGTTAGGCTTAGGGATAGCATTAGGGTTAGGGTTGTGGGATACGGTTAGGATTTAGGGTGCGGGTTACGGTTAGTTTTCCAGTTAAGGTGAGGGTTTAGGGTAATTGTTACGATTAGGGTTATAGTCAGAGTTAGGGTTTGGTTTAGGATTAGGGTTAGGTGTAGGGTAAGAATTAGGTTTAGGTCCATGTTGAGGGTTAGACTTAGTGTTCTATTTAGGGTCAGGGTTAGGGGTAGGGTTAGGATTAGGTCTAGGGTTAGGATTAGGATTATTTTAGGGTTAGGTTCAGGGCTATTGTAAGTGTTCGGTTTAGGGTTACAGATGGACTAGCGTTATTCTTAGAGTTAGGTTTAAGGTTAGGGTTTGGGTTAGGTCTAGGTTTAGGGTTAAGGTTATGGTTAGTGTTTGGATGAAGTTCAGGATAGGGTGAGGGTTATTTTTATGGTGAGGGCTAGGGTTTGGGTTTGTGTGCAGGTTAGTGTTAAGGATAGGTTTAGGGTTCGGTGAGGGTTAGGCATTATGTCTAGGGTCAGCGTTAGGTTAGGTTTAGGGTTAGTGTGAAGTTTAGGTTAAGGGTGAGGGTTATGGTAAGGGTTAGGATTATAGACGGTGTTAGACGTTAGGTTTAGGGTGTTAGGGTTAGGTTTATGGTTAGGGTAGATTTAAGTTTAGGTTTAATATTAGGGTTAGGGTTAGATTTGGGTTACTGTTCGTATTAGGGTTAGGGTTAGGGATAAGTTTGGGGATAGCGTCAGGTTTAGGGTTGGGGATACGGTTAAGGATTAGGGTGAGGGTTAGGGTTAGGTTTACAGTTAAGGCGAGGGTTTAGGGTCATTGTTATGGTTAGGGTTAGAGTTAGAGTTAGGCTTAGGGTTAGGGTGAAGTTTCAGTTAATAGTCAGGGTTAGGCTTAAGGTTAGAGTAGGGTTAAGGTTAGTGTTCGGGTTAGGTATAGCGTTAGGGTTTGGGTAGGGGTAAGGTTAGGGTTAAGGCTAGGTTTACGGTAAAGGGTAGGGCTAGCTTAGGGTTAGATTTAGAGTTGGAGTTAGTGCTAGGGTTTAGGATGATGGTTATGGTCAGGTTCAGAGTTGTTGTTAGGGTTAGGGTAGAGTTAAGGTTAGGGTTAATTTAGGGTTAGAGAAAGGGTTAGGTTTAGGTCTGGGTTAGGTGTAGGATGCGGGGTAGGGTTAGGGTTAGGGGTTCATGGGAGGGTTAGTGTTAAGTTTCCATTAAGCTGATGTTTTAGGGTGTTACTGTTAGGGCTAGGGTTAGCATTAGGTTTAGGGTCAGGGCTAGAGTTAGGGGATAGTTAAGGGTTAGCTTTACTTTCAGGGTTAGGGTTAGCCTTAGGTTTAGGGTGAAGTTTAGGTTAAGGATGAGGGTTAGGGTTAGGGTTAGGCATTTGGGTTAAGGTTAGGGTTAGGTTTAGGATTAGGCTTAGGGTTAGGGTTAGGTGTTTGGGTTAATGTTAGGGTCAGGTTTAGGGTTCGGCTTAGGGTTAGGGCTACAGCTGGGGTAAAGTTTAATTGAAGGGTGAGGGTTGAGCTTAGGGTTAGCGTTAGGGGTTAGGGTTAGAGCTTAGGTTAGGATTAAGTGTAGGGTTAAGGTTAGGTTTAGATTTAGGGTTAGGGTTAGTGTTAGGGTTAAGTCATGTTTAGGTTTAGGGCTAGGTGAAGGTTATAGATAGGGTTAGGTTAAGGGTTGAGGTTAGGTTTAGATGGTAAGATGAGGGTTAGTGCTAGGTTTCCATTTAAGCTGAGTGTGTAGGGTAAGTTTTAGGGTTAGGATTAGGGTTAGAGTTAGGGTTAGGGTCAGGGTTAGTTTTGAGTTTAGAGTTAGGGTTACGTTTATGGTACGGTCAGGGTTAGGGGAGATTTAGTGTTACGTTTAGTTTTAGGGCTAGGGTTACAGAGAAGTTTATGTGAAGCGAGAGGGTTGGGGTTAGGGGTTTGGGTTCAGGTCAGAGTCAGGGTTAGGGTTAGGTTTAGGGTTAGGGTTACGTGTAGTGTTAGTGTTAGTTTTGCTTAGGGTTCGGGTTTGAATGAAGTGAGGGTACGCTTAGCGTTATGCTTTAGGGTGAAATTCCGGTTAAGGGTGAGGGTTCGGCTCAGGGTTAGGGTTAGAGTTAGGGTCAGTGGTTAGGGTTAGGTTTAGGGTTAAGGTTAGTTTTAGGCTAAGGATTAGGATTAGAGTTAGGGTTAAGGGTTACTGTTTCAGTTAGGTTTAGGTTAAGGTTATAATTAGGGTTAAGTTTAGGGTTAGGGTAAGAGTTAGAGTTACATTTACAGTTAAGGTGAGGGTTCTGGGTAAGTGTTACCGTTAAGGTTAGGGTTAGGGCTAGGGTTAGGGTTAGAGTTAAGGTTAAGGGTTAGGGTTAGGTTTAAGTTTATGGTAGGCTTAAAGATAGGGTTGAGGTTAGGTTAGGGTCAGGGTCAGGGTTAGAATTAGAATTAGGTTTAGGGCGAGGATTAGGGTCAGAGTTATTGTAAGGGTTAGGTTTCGGGTTACAGGTGGGCCAAGGTTAAGGTGAGGGTTAGGTTTATGGGGAGGGTTAGGGTTAAAGTCAGGGTGAGTTTTAGGTTAGGGATAGGGTGAAGTTTAAGATAGGGTGAGGGTTAGGGTTATGGCTAAGGTTTGGGCTTGTTTTCAGGTTAGTGTTAAGGTTATGTTCAGGGTTAGGGTTACGTTCAGGGGTTGTGTTCAGTTTTAGGGTTAGGGTTAGATTTAAGGTTAGGGTTAAGTTTAGTGTTACGTTTAGGGTTAGGGTCATGGTTGTGTTAGGCTTTGTGGTTGGGGTGAGGGTTAGTTGTAGGGTTAGGGTTGGTTAGGGTTAGGATTACCGTTATGATAAGGCGTTAGGGGTTAGAGGTGTAGTTTAGGGTTAGGGTTTGGGTGAGGGTTCCGGTTAGGCCTTGCGGTTCTGGTCATGGTTAGGTTTGGTTTAGGCTTAGGGTTAGGTGCATGATTCGGTTTCGGGTTAGTGTTAGAGTTAGGGTGAGAGTTAGTGTTAAGGTTTTTGCTAGGCTTTGGTGTTAGGGTTAGGGTTTGTGTTAGGGTTAGGTTTATCATTAGGGCTCAGGGGTTTCAGGTTAATGTTAGGGTTAGGCTTAGGGATAGCATTAGGGTTAGGGTTGTGGGATACGGTTAGGATTTAGGGTGCGGGTTACGGTTAGTTTTGCAGTTAAGGTGAGGGTTTAGGGTAATTGTTACGATTAGGGTTATAGTCAGAGTTAGGGTTTGGTTTAGGATTAGGGTTAGGTGTAGGGTAAGAATTAGGTTTAGGTCCATGTTGAGGGTTAGACTTAGTGTTCTATTTAGGGTCAGGGTTAGGGGTAGGGTTAGGATTAGGTCTAGGGTTAGGATTAGGATTATTTTAGGGTTAGGTTCAGGGCTATTGTAAGTGTTCGGTTTAGGGTTACAGATGGACTAGCGTTATTCTTAGAGTTAGGTTTAAGGTTAGGGTTTGGGTTAGGTCTAGGCTTAGGGTTAAGGTTATGGTTAGTGTTTGGATGAAGTTCAGGATAGGGTGAGGGTTATTTTTATGGTGAGGGCTAGGGTTTGGGTTTGTGTGCAGGTTAGTGTTGAGGATAGGTTTAGGGTTCGGTGAGGGTTAGGCGTTATGTCTAGGGTCAGCGTTAGGTTAGGTTTAGGGTTAGTGTGAAGTTTAGGTTAAGGGTGAGGGTTATGGTAAGGGTTAGGATTATAGACGGTGTTAGACGTTAGGTTTAGGGTGTTAGGGTTAGGTTTATGGTTAGGGTAGATTTAAGTTTAGGTTTAATATTAGGGTTAGGGTTAGATTTGGGTTACTGTTCGTATTAGGGTTAGGGTTAGGGATAAGTTTGGGGATAGCGTCAGGTTTAGGGTTGGGGATACGGTTAAGGATTAGGGTGAGGGTTAGGGTTAGGTTTACAGTTAAGGCGAGGGTTTAGGGTCATTGTTATGGTTAGGGTTAGAGTTAGAGTTAGGCTTAGGGTTAGGGTGAAGTTTCAGTTAATAGTCAGGGTTAGGCTTAAGGTTAGAGTAGGGTTAAGGTTAGTGTTCGGGTTAGGTATAGCGTTAGGGTTTGGGTAGGGGTAAGGTTAGGGTTAAGGCTAGGTTTACGGTAAAGGGTAGGGCTAGCTTAGGGTTAGATTTAGAGTTGGAGTTAGTGCTAGGGTTTAGGATGATGGTTATGGTCAGGTTTAGAGTTGTTGTTAGGGTTAGGGTAGAGTTAAGGTTAGGGTTAATTTAGGGTTAGAGAAAGGGTTAGGTTTAGGTCTGGGTTAGGTGTAGGATGCGGGGTAGGGTTAGGGTTAGGGGTTCATGGGAGGGTTAGTGTTAAGTTTACATTAAGCTGATGTTTTAGGATGTTACTGTTAGGGCTAGGGTTAGCATTAGGTTTAGGGTCAGGGCTAGAGTTAGGGGATAGTTAAGGGTTAGCTTTACTTTCAGGGTTAGGGTTAGCCTTAGGTTTAGGGTGAAGTTTAGGTTAAGGATGAGGGTTAGGGTTAGGGTTAGGCATTTGGGTTAAGGTTAGGGTTAGGTTTAGGATTAGGCTTAGGGTTAGGGTTAGGTGTTTGGGTTAATGTTAGGGTCAGGTTTAGGGTTCGGCTTAGGGTTAGGGCTACAGCTGGGGTAAAGTTTAATTGAAGGGTGAGGGTTGAGCTTAGGGTTAGCGTTAGGGGTTAGGGTTAGAGCTTAGGTTAGGATTAAGTGTAGGGTTAAGGTTAGGTTTAGATTTAGGGTTAGGGTTAGTGTTAGGGTTAAGTCATGTTTAGGTTTAGGGCTAGGTGAAGGTTATAGATAGGGTTAGGTTAAGGGTTGAGGTTAGGTTTAGATGGTAAGATGAGGGTTAGTGCTAGGTTTCCATTGAAGCTGAGTGTGTAGGGTAAGTTTTAGGGTTAGGATTAGGGTTAGAGTTAGGGTTAGGGTCAGGGTTAGTTTTGAGTTTAGAGTTAGGGTTACGTTTATGGTACGGTCAGGGTTAGGGGAGATTTAGTGTTACGTTTAGTTTTAGGGCTAGGGTTACAGAGAAGTTTATGTGAAGCGAGAGGGTTGGGGTTAGGGGTTTGGGTTCAGGTCAGAGTCAGGGTTAGGGTTAGGTTTAGGGTTAGGGTTACGTGTAGTGTTAGTGTTAGTTTTGCTTAGGGTTCGGGTTTGAATGAAGTGAGGGTACGCTTAGCGTTATGCTTTAGGGTGAAATTCCGGTTAAGGGTGAGGGTTCGGCTCAGGGTTAGGGTTAGAGTTAGGGTCAGTGGTTAGGGTTAGGTTTAGGGTTAAGGTTAGTTTTAGGCTAAGGATTAGGATTAGAGTTAGGGTTAAGGGTTACTGTTTCAGTTAGGTTTAGGTTAAGGTTATAATTAGGGTTAAGTTTAGGGTTAGGGTAAGAGTTAGAGTTACATTTACAGTTAAGGTGAGGGTTCTGGGTAAGTGTTACCGTTAAGGTTAGGGTTAGGGCTAGGGTTAGGGTTAGAGTTAAGGTTAAGGGTTAGGGTTAGGTTTAAGTTTATGGTAGGCTTAAAGATAGGGTTGAGGTTAGGTTAGGGTTAGGGTCAGGGTTAGAATTAGAATTAGGTTTAGGGCGAGGATTAGGGTCAGAGTTATTGTAAGGGTTAGGTTTCGGGTTACAGGTGGGCCAAGGTTAAGGTGAGGGTTAGGTTTATGGGGAGGGTTAGGGTTAAAGTCAGGGTGAGTTTTAGGTTAGGGATAGGGTGAAGATTAAGATAGGGTGAGGGTTAGGGTTATGGCTAAGGTTTGGGCTTGTTTTCAGGTTAGTGTTAAGGTTATGTTCAGGGTTAGGGTTACGTTCAGGGGTTGTGTTCAGTTTTAGGGTTAGGGTTAGATTTAAGGTTAGGGTTAAGTTTAGTGTTACGTTTAGGGTTAGGGTCATGGTTGTGTTAGGCTTTGTGGTTGGGGTGAGGGTTAGTTTTAGGGTTAGGGTTGGTTAGGGTTAGGATTACCGTTATGATAAGGCGTTAGGGGTTAGAGGTGTAGTTTAGGGTTAGGGTTTGGGTGAGGGTTCCGGTTAGGCCTTGCGGTTCTGGTCATGGTTAGGTTTGGTTTAGGCTTAGGGTTAGGTGCATGATTCGGTTTCGGGTTAGTGTTAGAGTTAGGGTGAGAGTTAGTGTTAAGGTTTTTGCTAGGCTTTGGTGTTAGGGTTAGGGTTTGTGTTAGGGTTAGGTTTATCATTAGGGCTCAGGGGTTTCAGGTTAATGTTAGGGTTAGGGTTAGGGATAGCATTAGGGTTAGGGTTGTGGGATACGGTTAGGATTTAGGGTGCGGGTTACGGTTAGTTTTCCAGTTAAGCTGAGGGTTTAGGGTAATTGTTACGATTAGGGTTATAGTCAGAGTTAGGCTTTGGTTTAGGATTAGGGTTAGGTGTAGGGTAAGAATTAGGTTTAGGTCCATGTTGAGGGTTAGACTTAGTGTTCTATTTAGGGTCAGGGTTAGGGGTAGGGTTAGGATTAGGTCTAGGGTTAGGATTAGGATTATTTTAGGGTTAGGTTCAGGGCTATTGTAAGTGTTCGGTTTAGGGTTACAGATGGACTAGCGTTATTCTTAGAGTTAGGTTTAAGGTTAGGGTTTGGGTTAGGTCTAGGCTTAGGGTTAAGGTTATGGTTAGTGTTTGGATGAAGTTCAGGATAGGGTGAGGGTTATTTTTATGGTGAGGGCTAGGGTTTGGGTTTGTGTGCAGGTTAGTGTTGAGGATAGGTTTAGGGTTCGGTGAGGGTTAGGCGTTATGTCTAGGGTCAGCGTTAGGTTAGGTTTAGGGTTAGTGTGAAGTTTAGGTTAAGGGTGAGGGTTATGGTAAGGGTTAGGATTATAGACGGTGTTAGACGTTAGGTTTAGGGTGTTAGGGTTAGGTTTATGGTTAGGGTAGATTTAAGTTTAGGTTTAATATTAGGGTTAGGGTTAGATTTGGGTTACTGTTCGTATTAGGGTTAGGGTTAGGGATAAGTTTGGGGATAGCGTCAGGTTTAGGGTTGGGGATACGGTTAAGGATTAGGGTGAGGGTTAGGGTTAGGTTTACAGTTAAGGCGAGGGTTTAGGGTCATTGTTATGGTTAGGGTTAGAGTTAGAGTTAGGCTTAGGGTTAGGGTGAAGTTTCAGTTAATAGTCAGGGTTAGGCTTAAGGTTAGAGTAGGGTTAAGGTTAGTGTTCGGGTTAGGTATAGCGTTAGGGTTTGGGTAGGGGTAAGGTTAGGGTTAAGGCTAGGTTTACGGTAAAGGGTAGGGCTAGCTTAGGGTTAGATTTAGAGTTGGAGTTAGTGCTAGGGTTTAGGATGATGGTTATGGTCAGGTTTAGAGTTGTTGTTAGGGTTAGGGTAGAGTTAAGGTTAGGGTTAATTTAGGGTTAGAGAAAGGGTTAGGTTTAGGTCTGGGTTAGGTGTAGGATGCGGGGTAGGGTTAGGGTTAGGGGTTCATGGGAGGGTTAGTGTTAAGTTTACATTAAGCTGATGTTTTAGGGTGTTACTGTTAGGGCTAGGGTTAGCATTAGGTTTAGGGTCAGGGCTAGAGTTAGGGGATAGTTAAGGGTTAGCTTTACTTTCAGGGTTAGGGTTAGCCTTAGGTTTAGGGTGAAGTTTAGGTTAAGGATGAGGGTTAGGGTTAGGGTTAGGCATTTGGGTTAAGGTTAGGGTTAGGTTTAGGATTAGGCTTAGGGTTAGGGTTAGGTGTTTGGGTTAATGTTAGGGTCAGGTTTAGGGTTCGGCTTAGGGTTAGGGCTACAGCTGGGGTAAAGTTTAATTGAAGGGTGAGGGTTGAGCTTAGGGTTAGCGTTAGGGGTTAGGGTTAGAGCTTAGGTTAGGATTAAGTGTAGGGTTAAGGTTAGGTTTAGATTTAGGGTTAGGGTTAGTGTTAGGGTTGTCATGTTTAGGTTTAGGGCTAGGTGAAGGTTATAGATAGGGTTAGGTTAAGGGTTGAGGTTAGGTTTAGATGGTAAGATGAGGGTTAGTGCTAGGTTTCCATTGAAGCTGAGTGTGTAGGGTAAGTTTTAGGGTTAGGATTAGGGTTAGAGTTAGGGTTAGGGTCAGGGTTAGTTTTGAGTTTAGAGTTAGGGTTACGTTTATGGTACGGTCAGGGTTAGGGGAGATTTAGTGTTACGTTTAGTTTTAGGGCTAGGGTTACAGAGAAGTTTATGTGAAGCGAGAGGGTTGGGGTTAGGGGTTTGGGTTCAGGTCAGAGTCAGGGTTAGGGTTAGGTTTAGGGTTAGGGTTACGTGTAGTGTTAGTGTTAGTTTTGCTTAGGGTTCGGGTTTGAATGAAGTGAGGGTACGCTTAGCGTTATGCTTTAGGGTGAAATTCTGGTTAAGGGTGAGGGTTTTTTTCGGCTCAGGGTTAGGGTTAGAGTTAGGGTCAGTGGTTAGGGTTAGGTTTAGGGTTAAGGTTAGTTTTAGGCTAAGGATTAGGATTAGAGTTAGGGTTAAGGGTTACTGTTTCAGTTAGGTTTAGGTTAAGGTTATAATTAGGGTTAAGTTTAGGGTTAGGGTAAGAGTTAGAGTTACATTTACAGTTAAGGTGAGGGTTCTGGGTAAGTGTTACCGTTAAGGTTAGGGTTAGGGCTAGGGTTAGGGTTAGAGTTAAGGTTAAGGGTTAGGGTTAGGTTTAAGTTTATGGTAGGCTTAAAGATAGGGTTGAGGTTAGGTTAGGGTTAGGGTCAGGGTTAGAATTAGAATTAGGTTTAGGGCGAGGATTAGGGTCAGAGTTATTGTAAGGGTTAGGTTTCGGGTTACAGGTGGGCCAAGGTTAAGGTGAGGGTTAGGTTTATGGGGAGGGTTAGGGTTAAAGTCAGGGTGAGTTTTAGGTTAGGGATAGGGTGAAGTTTAAGATAGGGTGAGGGTTAGGGTTATGGCTAAGGTTTGGGCTTGTTTTCAGGTTAGTGTTAAGGTTATGTTCAGGGTTAGGGTTACGTTCAGGGGTTGTGTTCAGTTTTAGGGTTAGGGTTAGATTTAAGGTTAGGGTTAAGTTTAGTGTTACGTTTAGGGTTAGGGTCATGGTTGTGTTAGGCTTTGTGGTTGGGGTGAGGGTTAGTTTTAGGGTTAGGGTTGGTTAGGGTTAGGATTACCGTTATGATAAGGCGTTAGGGGTTAGAGGTGTAGTTTAGGGTTAGGGTTTGGGTGAGGGTTCCGGTTAGGCCTTGCGGTTCTGGTCATGGTTAGGTTTGGTTTAGGCTTAGGGTTAGGTGCATGATTCGGTTTCGGGTTAGTGTTAGAGTTAGGGTGAGAGTTAGTGTTAAGGTTTTTGTTAGGCTTTGGTGTTAGGGTTAGGGTTTGTGTTAGGGTTAGGTTTATCATTAGGGCTCAGGGGTTTCAGGTTAATGTTAGGGTTAGGGTTAGGGATAGCATTAGGGTTAGGGTTGTGGGATACGGTTAGGATTTAGGGTGCGGGTTACGGTTAGTTTTGCAGTTAAGGTGAGGGTTTAGGGTAATTGTTACGATTAGGGTTATAGTCAGAGTTAGGGTTTGGTTTAGGATTAGGGTTAGGTGTAGGGTAAGAATTAGGTTTAGGTCCATGTTGAGGGTTAGACTTAGTGTTCTATTTAGGGTCAGGGTTAGGGGTAGGGTTAGGATTAGGTCTAGGGTTAGGATTAGGATTATTTTAGGGTTAGGTTCAGGGCTATTGTAAGTGTTCGGTTTAGGGTTACAGATGGACTAGCGTTATTCTTAGAGTTAGGTTTAAGGTTAGGGTTTGGGTTAGGTCTAGGTTTAGGGTTAAGGTTATGGTTAGTGTTTGGATGAAGTTCAGGATAGGGTGAGGGTTATTTTTATGGTGAGGGCTAGGGTTTGGGTTTGTGTGCAGGTTAGTGTTAAGGATAGGTTTAGGGTTCGGTGAGGGTTAGGCGTTATGTCTAGGGTCAGCGTTAGGTTAGGTTTAGGGTTAGTGTGAAGTTTAGGTTAAGGGTGAGGGTTATGGTAAGGGTTAGGATTATAGACGGTGTTAGACGTTAGGTTTAGGGTGTTAGGGTTAGGTTTATGGTTAGGGTAGATTTAAGTTTAGGTTTAATATTAGGGTTAGGGTTAGATTTGGGTTACTGTTCGTATTAGGGTTAGGGTTAGGGATAAGTTTGGGGATAGCGTCAGGTTTAGGGTTGGGGATACGGTTAAGGATTAGGGTGAGGGTTAGGGTTAGGTTTACAGTTAAGGCGAGGGTTTAGGGTCATTGTTATGGTTAGGGTTAGAGTTAGAGTTAGGCTTAGGGTTAGGGTGAAGTTTCAGTTAATAGTCAGGGTTAGGCTTAAGGTTAGAGTAGGGTTAAGGTTAGTGTTCGGGTTAGGTATAGCGTTAGGGTTTGGGTAGGGGTAAGGTTAGGGTTAAGGCTAGGTTTATGGTAAAGGGTAGGGCTAGCTTAGGGTTAGATTTAGAGTTGGAGTTAGTGCTAGGGTTTAGGATGATGGTTATGGTCAGGTTCAGAGTTGTTGTTAGGGTTAGGGTAGAGTTAAGGTTAGGGTTAATTTAGGGTTAGAGAAAGGGTTAGGTTTAGGTCTGGGTTAGGTGTAGGATGCGGGGTAGGGTTAGGGTTAGGGGTTCATGGGAGGGTTAGTGTTAAGTTTCCATTAAGCTGATGTTTTAGGGTGTTACTGTTAGGGCTAGGGTTAGCATTAGGTTTAGGGTCAGGGCTAGAGTTAGGGGATAGTTAAGGCTTAGCTTTACTTTCAGGGTTAGGGTTAGCCTTAGGTTTAGGGTGAAGTTTAGGTTAAGGATGAGGGTTAGGGTTAGGGTTAGGCATTTGGGTTAAGGTTAGGGTTAGGTTTAGGATTAGGCTTAGGGTTAGGGTTAGGTGTTTGGGTTAATGTTAGGGTCAGGTTTAGGGTTCGGCTTAGGGTTAGGGCTACAGCTGGGGTAAAGTTTAATTGAAGGGTGAGGGTTGAGCTTAGGGTTAGCGTTAGGGGTTAGGGTTAGAGCTTAGGTTAGGATTAAGTGTAGGGTTAAGGTTAGGTTTAGATTTAGGGTTAGGGTTAGTGTTAGGGTTAAGTCATGTTTAGGTTTAGGGCTAGGTGAAGGTTATAGATAGGGTTAGGTTAAGGGTTGAGGTTAGGTTTAGATGGTAAGATGAGGGTTAGTGCTAGGTTTCCATTGAAGCTGAGTGTGTAGGGTAAGTTTTAGGGTTAGGATTAGGGTTAGAGTTAGGGTTAGGGTCAGGGTTAGTTTTGAGTTTAGAGTTAGGGTTACGTTTATGGTACGGTCAGGGTTAGGGGAGATTTAGTGTTACGTTTAGTTTTAGGGCTAGGGTTACAGAGAAGTTTATGTGAAGCGAGAGGGTTGGGGTTAGGGGTTTGGGTTCAGGTCAGAGTCAGGGTTAGGGTTAGGTTTAGGGTTAGGGTTACGTGTAGTGTTAGTGTTAGTTTTGCTTAGGGTTCGGGTTTGAATGAAGTGAGGGTACGCTTAGCGTTATGCTTTAGGGTGAAATTCCGGTTAAGGGTGAGGGTTCGGCTCAGGGTTAGGGTTAGAGTTAGGGTCAGTGGTTAGGGTTAGGTTTAGGGTTAAGGTTAGTTTTAGGCTAAGGATTAGGATTAGAGTTAGGGTTAAGGGTTACTGTTTCAGTTAGGTTTAGGTTAAGGTTATAATTAGGGTTAAGTTTAGGGTTAGGGTAAGAGTTAGAGTTACATTTACAGTTAAGGTGAGGGTTCTGGGTAAGTGTTACCGTTAAGGTTAGGGTTAGGGCTAGGGTTAGGGTTAGAGTTAAGGTTAAGGGTTAGGGTTAGGTTTAAGTTTATGGTAGGCTTAAAGATAGGGTTGAGGTTAGGTTAGGGTTAGGGTCAGGGTTAGAATTAGAATTAGGTTTAGGGCGAGGATTAGGGTCAGAGTTATTGTAAGGGTTAGGTTTCGGGTTACAGGTGGGCCAAGGTTAAGGTGAGGGTTAGGTTTATGGGGAGGGTTAGGGTTAAAGTCAGGGTGAGTTTTAGGTTAGGGATAGGGTGAAGATTAAGATAGGGTGAGGGTTAGGGTTATGGCTAAGGTTTGGGCTTGTTTTCAGGTTAGTGTTAAGGTTATGTTCAGGGTTAGGGTTACGTTCAGGGGTTGTGTTCAGTTTTAGGGTTAGGGTTAGATTTAAGGTTAGGGTTAAGTTTAGTGTTACGTTTAGGGTTAGGGTCATGGTTGTGTTAGGCTTTGTGGTTGGGGTGAGGGTTAGTTTTAGGGTTAGGGTTGGTTAGGGTTAGGATTACCGTTATGATAAGGCGTTAGGGGTTAGAGGTGTAGTTTAGGGTTAGGGTTTGGGTGAGGGTTCCGGTTAGGCCTTGCGGTTCTGGTCATGGTTAGGTTTGGTTTAGGCTTAGGGTTAGGTGCATGATTCGGTTTCGGGTTAGTGTTAGAGTTAGGGTGAGAGTTAGTGTTAAGGTTTTTGCTAGGCTTTGGTGTTAGGGTTAGGGTTTGTGTTAGGGTTAGGTTTATCATTAGGGCTCAGGGGTTTCAGGTTAATGTTAGGGTTAGGGTTAGGGATAGCATTAGGGTTAGGGTTGTGGGATACGGTTAGGATTTAGGGTGCGGGTTACGGTTAGTTTTCCAGTTAAGGTGAGGGTTTAGGGTAATTGTTACGATTAGGGTTATAGTCAGAGTTAGGCTTTGGTTTAGGATTAGGGTTAGGTGTAGGGTAAGAATTAGGTTTAGGTCCATGTTGAGGGTTAGACTTAGTGTTCTATTTAGGGTCAGGGTTAGGGGTAGGGTTAGGATTAGGTCTAGGGTTAGGATTAGGATTATTTTAGGGTTAGGTTCAGGGCTATTGTAAGTGTTCGGTTTAGGGTTACAGATGGACTAGCGTTATTCTTAGAGTTAGGTTTAAGGTTAGGGTTTGGGTTAGGTCTAGGCTTAGGGTTAAGGTTATGGTTAGTGTTTGGATGAAGTTCAGGATAGGGTGAGGGTTATTTTTATGGTGAGGGCTAGGGTTTGGGTTTGTGTGCAGGTTAGTGTTGAGGATAGGTTTAGGGTTCGGTGAGGGTTAGGCGTTATGTCTAGGGTCAGCGTTAGGTTAGGTTTAGGGTTAGTGTGAAGTTTAGGTTAAGGGTGAGGGTTATGGTAAGGGTTAGGATTATAGACGGTGTTAGACGTTAGGTTTAGGGTGTTAGGGTTAGGTTTATGGTTAGGGTAGATTTAAGTTTAGGTTTAATATTAGGGTTAGGGTTAGATTTGGGTTACTGTTCGTATTAGGGTTAGGGTTAGGGATAAGTTTGGGGATAGCGTCAGGTTTAGGGTTGGGGATACGGTTAAGGATTAGGGTGAGGGTTAGGGTTAGGTTTACAGTTAAGGCGAGGGTTTAGGGTCATTGTTATGGTTAGGGTTAGAGTTAGAGTTAGGCTTAGGGTTAGGGTGAAGTTTCAGTTAATAGTCAGGGTTAGGCTTAAGGTTAGAGTAGGGTTAAGGTTAGTGTTCGGGTTAGGTATAGCGTTAGGGTTTGGGTAGGGGTAAGGTTAGGGTTAAGGCTAGGTTTACGGTAAAGGGTAGGGCTAGCTTAGGGTTAGATTTAGAGTTGGAGTTAGTGCTAGGGTTTAGGATGATGGTTATGGTCAGGTTCAGAGTTGTTGTTAGGGTTAGGGTAGAGTTAAGGTTAGGGTTAATTTAGGGTTAGAGAAAGGGTTAGGTTTAGGTCTGGGTTAGGTGTAGGATGCGGGGTAGGGTTAGGGTTAGGGGTTCATGGGAGGGTTAGTGTTAAGTTTCCATTAAGCTGATGTTTTAGGGTGTTACTGTTAGGGCTAGGGTTAGCATTAGGTTTAGGGTCAGGGCTAGAGTTAGGGGATAGTTAAGGCTTAGCTTTACTTTCAGGGTTAGGGTTAGCCTTAGGTTTAGGGTGAAGTTTAGGTTAAGGATGAGGGTTAGGGTTAGGGTTAGGCATTTGGGTTAAGGTTAGGGTTAGGTTTAGGATTAGGCTTAGGGTTAGGGTTAGGTGTTTGGGTTAATGTTAGGGTCAGGTTTAGGGTTCGGCTTAGGGTTAGGGCTACAGCTGGGGTAAAGTTTAATTGAAGGGTGAGGGTTGAGCTTAGGGTTAGCGTTAGGGGTTAGGGTTAGAGCTTAGGTTAGGATTAAGTGTAGGGTTAAGGTTAGGTTTAGATTTAGGGTTAGGGTTAGTGTTAGGGTTGTCATGTTTAGGTTTAGGGCTAGGTGAAGGTTATAGATAGGGTTAGGTTAAGGGTTGAGGTTAGGTTTAGATGGTAAGATGAGGGTTAGTGCTAGGTTTCCATTGAAGCTGAGTGTGTAGGGTAAGTTTTAGGGTTAGGATTAGGGTTAGAGTTAGGGTTAGGGTCAGGGTTAGTTTTGAGTTTAGAGTTAGGGTTACGTTTATGGTACGGTCAGGGTTAGGGGAGATTTAGTGTTACGTTTAGTTTTAGGGCTAGGGTTACAGAGAAGTTTATGTGAAGCGAGAGGGTTGGGGTTAGGGGTTTGGGTTCAGGTCAGAGTCAGGGTTAGGGTTAGGTTTAGGGTTAGGGTTACGTGTAGTGTTAGTGTTAGTTTTGCTTAGGGTTCGGGTTTGAATGAAGTGAGGGTACGCTTAGCGTTATGCTTTAGGGTGAAATTCTGGTTAAGGGTGAGGGTTTTTTTCGGCTCAGGGTTAGGGTTAGAGTTAGGGTCAGTGGTTAGGGTTAGGTTTAGGGTTAAGGTTAGTTTTAGGCTAAGGATTAGGATTAGAGTTAGGGTTAAGGGTTACTGTTTCAGTTAGGTTTAGGTTAAGGTTATAATTAGGGTTAAGTTTAGGGTTAGGGTAAGAGTTAGAGTTACATTTACAGTTAAGGTGAGGGTTCTGGGTAAGTGTTACCGTTAAGGTTAGGGTTAGGGCTAGGGTTAGGGTTAGAGTTAAGGTTAAGGGTTAGGGTTAGGTTTAAGTTTATGGTAGGCTTAAAGATAGGGTTGAGGTTAGGTTAGGGTTAGGGTCAGGGTTAGAATTAGAATTAGGTTTAGGGCGAGGATTAGGGTCAGAGTTATTGTAAGGGTTAGGTTTCGGGTTACAGGTGGGCCAAGGTTAAGGTGAGGGTTAGGTTTATGGGGAGGGTTAGGGTTAAAGTCAGGGTGAGTTTTAGGTTAGGGATAGGGTGAAGTTTAAGATAGGGTGAGGGTTAGGGTTATGGCTAAGGTTTGGGCTTGTTTTCAGGTTAGTGTTAAGGTTATGTTCAGGGTTAGGGTTACGTTCAGGGGTTGTGTTCAGTTTTAGGGTTAGGGTTAGATTTAAGGTTAGGGTTAAGTTTAGTGTTACGTTTAGGGTTAGGGTCATGGTTGTGTTAGGCTTTGTGGTTGGGGTGAGGGTTAGTTTTAGGGTTAGGGTTGGTTAGGGTTAGGATTACCGTTATGATAAGGCGTTAGGGGTTAGAGGTGTAGTTTAGGGTTAGGGTTTGGGTGAGGGTTCCGGTTAGGCCTTGCGGTTCTGGTCATGGTTAGGTTTGGTTTAGGCTTAGGGTTAGGTGCATGATTCGGTTTCGGGTTAGTGTTAGAGTTAGGGTGAGAGTTAGTGTTAAGGTTTTTGTTAGGCTTTGGTGTTAGGGTTAGGGTTTGTGTTAGGGTTAGGTTTATCATTAGGGCTCAGGGGTTTCAGGTTAATGTTAGGGTTAGGGTTAGGGATAGCATTAGGGTTAGGGTTGTGGGATACGGTTAGGATTTAGGGTGCGGGTTACGGTTAGTTTTGCAGTTAAGGTGAGGGTTTAGGGTAATTGTTACGATTAGGGTTATAGTCAGAGTTAGGGTTTGGTTTAGGATTAGGGTTAGGTGTAGGGTAAGAATTAGGTTTAGGTCCATGTTGAGGGTTAGACTTAGTGTTCTATTTAGGGTCAGGGTTAGGGGTAGGGTTAGGATTAGGTCTAGGGTTAGGATTAGGATTATTTTAGGGTTAGGTTCAGGGCTATTGTAAGTGTTCGGTTTAGGGTTACAGATGGACTAGCGTTATTCTTAGAGTTAGGTTTAAGGTTAGGGTTTGGGTTAGGTCTAGGTTTAGGGTTAAGGTTATGGTTAGTGTTTGGATGAAGTTCAGGATAGGGTGAGGGTTATTTTTATGGTGAGGGCTAGGGTTTGGGTTTGTGTGCAGGTTAGTGTTAAGGATAGGTTTAGGGTTCGGTGAGGGTTAGGCGTTATGTCTAGGGTCAGCGTTAGGTTAGGTTTAGGGTTAGTGTGAAGTTTAGGTTAAGGGTGAGGGTTATGGTAAGGGTTAGGATTATAGACGGTGTTAGACGTTAGGTTTAGGGTGTTAGGGTTAGGTTTATGGTTAGGGTAGATTTAAGTTTAGGTTTAATATTAGGGTTAGGGTTAGATTTGGGTTACTGTTCGTATTAGGGTTAGGGTTAGGGATAAGTTTGGGGATAGCGTCAGGTTTAGGGTTGGGGATACGGTTAAGGATTAGGGTGAGGGTTAGGGTTAGGTTTACAGTTAAGGCGAGGGTTTAGGGTCATTGTTATGGTTAGGGTTAGAGTTAGAGTTAGGCTTAGGGTTAGGGTGAAGTTTCAGTTAATAGTCAGGGTTAGGCTTAAGGTTAGAGTAGGGTTAAGGTTAGTGTTCGGGTTAGGTATAGCGTTAGGGTTTGGGTAGGGGTAAGGTTAGGGTTAAGGCTAGGTTTATGGTAAAGGGTAGGGCTAGCTTAGGGTTAGATTTAGAGTTGGAGTTAGTGCTAGGGTTTAGGATGATGGTTATGGTCAGGTTCAGAGTTGTTGTTAGGGTTAGGGTAGAGTTAAGGTTAGGGTTAATTTAGGGTTAGAGAAAGGGTTAGGTTTAGGTCTGGGTTAGGTGTAGGATGCGGGGTAGGGTTAGGGTTAGGGGTTCATGGGAGGGTTAGTGTTAAGTTTCCATTAAGCTGATGTTTTAGGGTGTTACTGTTAGGGCTAGGGTTAGCATTAGGTTTAGGGTCAGGGCTAGAGTTAGGGGATAGTTAAGGCTTAGCTTTACTTTCAGGGTTAGGGTTAGCCTTAGGTTTAGGGTGAAGTTTAGGTTAAGGATGAGGGTTAGGGTTAGGGTTAGGCATTTGGGTTAAGGTTAGGGTTAGGTTTAGGATTAGGCTTAGGGTTAGGGTTAGGTGTTTGGGTTAATGTTAGGGTCAGGTTTAGGGTTCGGCTTAGGGTTAGGGCTACAGCTGGGGTAAAGTTTAATTGAAGGGTGAGGGTTGAGCTTAGGGTTAGCGTTAGGGGTTAGGGTTAGAGCTTAGGTTAGGATTAAGTGTAGGGTTAAGGTTAGGTTTAGATTTAGGGTTAGGGTTAGTGTTAGGGTTAAGTCATGTTTAGGTTTAGGGCTAGGTGAAGGTTATAGATAGGGTTAGGTTAAGGGTTGAGGTTAGGTTTAGATGGTAAGATGAGGGTTAGTGCTAGGTTTCCATTGAAGCTGAGTGTGTAGGGTAAGTTTTAGGGTTAGGATTAGGGTTAGAGTTAGGGTTAGGGTCAGGGTTAGTTTTGAGTTTAGAGTTAGGGTTACGTTTATGGTACGGTCAGGGTTAGGGGAGATTTAGTGTTACGTTTAGTTTTAGGGCTAGGGTTACAGAGAAGTTTATGTGAAGCGAGAGGGTTGGGGTTAGGGGTTTGGGTTCAGGTCAGAGTCAGGGTTAGGGTTAGGTTTAGGGTTAGGGTTACGTGTAGTGTTAGTGTTAGTTTTGCTTAGGGTTCGGGTTTGAATGAAGTGAGGGTACGCTTAGCGTTATGCTTTAGGGTGAAATTCCGGTTAAGGGTGAGGGTTCGGCTCAGGGTTAGGGTTAGAGTTAGGGTCAGTGGTTAGGGTTAGGTTTAGGGTTAAGGTTAGTTTTAGGCTAAGGATTAGGATTAGAGTTAGGGTTAAGGGTTACTGTTTCAGTTAGGTTTAGGTTAAGGTTATAATTAGGGTTAAGTTTAGGGTTAGGGTAAGAGTTAGAGTTACATTTACAGTTAAGGTGAGGGTTCTGGGTAAGTGTTACCGTTAAGGTTAGGGTTAGGGCTAGGGTTAGGGTTAGAGTTAAGGTTAAGGGTTAGGGTTAGGTTTAAGTTTATGGTAGGCTTAAAGATAGGGTTGAGGTTAGGTTAGGGTTAGGGTCAGGGTTAGAATTAGAATTAGGTTTAGGGCGAGGATTAGGGTCAGAGTTATTGTAAGGGTTAGGTTTCGGGTTACAGGTGGGCCAAGGTTAAGGTGAGGGTTAGGTTTATGGGGAGGGTTAGGGTTAAAGTCAGGGTGAGTTTTAGGTTAGGGATAGGGTGAAGTTTAAGATAGGGTGAGGGTTAGGGTTATGGCTAAGGTTTGGGCTTGTTTTCAGGTTAGTGTTAAGGTTATGTTCAGGGTTAGGGTTACGTTCAGGGGTTGTGTTCAGTTTTAGGGTTAGGGTTAGATTTAAGGTTAGGGTTAAGTTTAGTGTTACGTTTAGGGTTAGGGTCATGGTTGTGTTAGGCTTTGTGGTTGGGGTGAGGGTTAGTTTTAGGGTTAGGGTTGGTTAGGGTTAGGATTACCGTTATGATAAGGCGTTAGGGGTTAGAGGTGTAGTTTAGGGTTAGGGTTTGGGTGAGGGTTCCGGTTAGGCCTTGCGGTTCTGGTCATGGTTAGGTTTGGTTTAGGCTTAGGGTTAGGTGCATGATTCGGTTTCGGGTTAGTGTTAGAGTTAGGGTGAGAGTTAGTGTTAAGGTTTTTGCTAGGCTTTGGTGTTAGGGTTAGGGTTTGTGTTAGGGTTAGGTTTATCATTAGGGCTCAGGGGTTTCAGGTTAATGTTAGGGTTAGGGTTAGGGATAGCATTAGGGTTAGGGTTGTGGGATACGGTTAGGATTTAGGGTGCGGGTTACGGTTAGTTTTCCAGTTAAGCTGAGGGTTTAGGGTAATTGTTACGATTAGGGTTATAGTCAGAGTTAGGCTTTGGTTTAGGATTAGGGTTAGGTGTAGGGTAAGAATTAGGTTTAGGTCCATGTTGAGGGTTAGACTTAGTGTTCTATTTAGGGTCAGGGTTAGGGGTAGGGTTAGGATTAGGTCTAGGGTTAGGATTAGG
Organism: Loxodonta africana; assembly: GCF_030014295.1. NCBI lineage: Eukaryota > Metazoa > Chordata > Mammalia > Proboscidea > Elephantidae > Loxodonta > Loxodonta africana. Next base: position 235,855 of record NW_026974988.1, on the reverse strand, counting down.
ATTATTTTAGGGTTAGGTTCAGGGCTATTGTAAGTGTTCGGTTTAGGGTTACAGATGGACTAGCGTTATTCTTAGAGTTAGGTTTAAGGTTAGGGTTTGGGTTAGGTCTAGGTTTAGGGTTAAGGTTATGGTTAGTGTTTGGATGAAGTTCAGGATAGGGTGAGGGTTATTTTTCTGGTGAGGGCTAGGGTTTGGGTTTGTGTGCAGGTTAGTGTTGAGGATAGGTTTAGGGTTCGGTGAGGGTTAGGCGTTATGTCTAGGGTCAGCGTTAGGTTAGGTTTAGGGTTAGTGTGAAGTTTAGGTTAAGGGTGAGGGTTATGGTAAGGGTTAGGATTATAGACGGTGTTAGACGTTAGGTTTAGGGTGTTAGGGTTAGGTTTATGGTTAGGGTAGATTTAAGTTTAGGTTTAATATTAGGGTTAGGGTTAGATTTGGGTTACTGTTCGTATTAGGGTTAGGGTTAGGGATAAGTTTGGGGATAGCGTCAGGTTTAGGGTTGGGGATACGGTTAAGGATTAGGGTGAGGGTTAGGGTTAGGTTTACAGTTAAGGCGAGGGTTTAGGGTCATTGTTATGGTTAGGGTTAGAGTTAGAGTTAGGCTTAGGGTTAGGGTGAAGTTTCAGTTAATAGTCAGGGTTAGGCTTAAGGTTAGAGTAGGGTTAAGGTTAGTGTTCGGGTTAGGTATAGCGTTAGGGTTTGGGTAGGGGTAAGGTTAGGGTTAAGGCTAGGTTTACGGTAAAGGGTAGGGCTAGCTTAGGGTTAGATTTAGAGTTGGAGTTAGTGCTAGGGTTTAGGATGATGGTTATGGTCAGGTTCAGAGTTGTTGTTAGGGTTAGGGTAGAGTTAAGGTTAGGGTTAATTTAGGGTTAGAGAAAGGGTTAGGTTTAGGTCTGGGTTAGGTGTAGGATGCGGGGTAGGGTTAGGGTTAGGGGTTCATGGGAGGGTTAGTGTTAAGTTTCCATTAAGCTGATGTTTTAGGGTGTTACTGTTAGGGCTAGGGTTAGCATTAGGTTTAGGGTCAGGGCTAGAGTTAGGGGATAGTTAAGGGTTAGCTTTACTTTCAGGGTTAGGGTTAGCCTTAGGTTTAGGGTGAAGTTTAGGTTAAGGATGAGGGTTAGGGTTAGGGTTAGGCATTTGGGTTAAGGTTAGGGTTAGGTTTAGGATTAGGCTTAGGGTTAGGGTTAGGTGTTTGGGTTAATGTTAGGGTCAGGTTTAGGGTTCGGCTTAGGGTTAGGGCTACAGCTGGGGTAAAGTTTAATTGAAGGGTGAGGGTTGAGCTTAGGGTTAGCGTTAGGGGTTAGGGTTAGAGCTTAGGTTAGGATTAAGTGTAGGGTTAAGGTTAGGTTTAGATTTAGGGTTAGGGTTAGTGTTAGGGTTAAGTCATGTTTAGGTTTAGGGCTAGGTGAAGGTTATAGATAGGGTTAGGTTAAGGGTTGAGGTTAGGTTTAGATGGTAAGATGAGGGTTAGTGCTAGGTTTCCATTGAAGCTGAGTGTGTAGGGTAAGTTTTAGGGTTAGGATTAGGGTTAGAGTTAGGGTTAGGGTCAGGGTTAGTTTTGAGTTTAGAGTTAGGGTTACGTTTATGGTACGGTCAGGGTTAGGGGAGATTTAGTGTTACGTTTAGTTTTAGGGCTAGGGTTACAGAGAAGTTTATGTGAAGCGAGAGGGTTGGGGTTAGGGGTTTGGGTTCAGGTCAGAGTCAGGGTTAGGGTTAGGTTTAGGGTTAGGGTTACGTGTAGTGTTAGTGTTAGTTTTGCTTAGGGTTCGGGTTTGAATGAAGTGAGGGTACGCTTAGCGTTATGCTTTAGGGTGAAATTCCGGTTAAGGGTGAGGGTTCGGCTCAGGGTTAGGGTTAGAGTTAGGGTCAGTGGTTAGGGTTAGGTTTAGGGTTAAGGTTAGTTTTAGGCTAAGGATTAGGATTAGAGTTAGGGTTAAGGGTTACTGTTTCAGTTAGGTTTAGGTTAAGGTTATAATTAGGGTTAAGTTTAGGGTTAGGGTAAGAGTTAGAGTTACATTTACAGTTAAGGTGAGGGTTCTGGGTAAGTGTTACCGTTAAGGTTAGGGTTAGGGCTAGGGTTAGGGTTAGAGTTAAGGTTAAGGGTTAGGGTTAGGTTTAAGTTTATGGTAGGCTTAAAGATAGGGTTGAGGTTAGGTTAGGGTTAGGGTCAGGGTCAGGGTTAGAATTAGAATTAGGTTTAGGGCGAGGATTAGGGTCAGAGTTATTGTAAGGGTTAGGTTTCGGGTTACAGGTGGGCCAAGGTTAAGGTGAGGGTTAGGTTTATGGGGAGGGTTAGGGTTAAAGTCAGGGTGAGTTTTAGGTTAGGGATAGGGTGAAGTTTAAGATAGGGTGAGGGTTAGGGTTATGGCTAAGGTTTGGGCTTGTTTTCAGGTTAGTGTTAAGGTTATGTTCAGGGTTAGGGTTACGTTCAGGGGTTGTGTTCAGTTTTAGGGTTAGGGTTAGATTTAAGGTTAGGGTTAAGTTTAGTGTTACGTTTAGGGTTAGGGTCATGGTTGTGTTAGGCTTTGTGGTTGGGGTGAGGGTTAGTTTTAGGGTTAGGGTTGGTTAGGGTTAGGATTACCGTTATGATAAGGCGTTAGGGGTTAGAGGTGTAGTTTAGGGTTAGGGTTTGGGTGAGGGTTCCGGTTAGGCCTTGCGGTTCTGGTCATGGTTAGGTTTGGTTTAGGCTTAGGGTTAGGTGCATGATTCGGTTTCGGGTTAGTGTTAGAGTTAGGGTGAGAGTTAGTGTTAAGGTTTTTGCTAGGCTTTGGTGTTAGGGTTAGGGTTTGTGTTAGGGTTAGGTTTATCATTAGGGCTCAGGGGTTTCAGGTTAATGTTAGGGTTAGGGTTAGGGATAGCATTAGGGTTAGGGTTGTGGGATACGGTTAGGATTTAGGGTGCGGGTTACGGTTAGTTTTCCAGTTAAGCTGAGGGTTTAGGGTAATTGTTACGATTAGGGTTATAGTCAGAGTTAGGCTTTGGTTTAGGATTAGGGTTAGGTGTAGGGTAAGAATTAGGTTTAGGTCCATGTTGAGGGTTAGACTTAGTGTTCTATTTAGGGTCAGGGTTAGGGGTAGGGTTAGGATTAGGTCTAGGGTTAGGATTAGGATTATTTTAGGGTTAGGTTCAGGGCTATTGTAAGTGTTCGGTTTAGGGTTACAGATGGACTAGCGTTATTCTTAGAGTTAGGTTTAAGGTTAGGGTTTGGGTTAGGTCTAGGTTTAGGGTTAAGGTTATGGTTAGTGTTTGGATGAAGTTCAGGATAGGGTGAGGGTTATTTTTATGGTGAGGGCTAGGGTTTGGGTTTGTGTGCAGGTTAGTGTTGAGGATAGGTTTAGGGTTCGGTGAGGGTTAGGCGTTATGTCTAGGGTCAGCGTTAGGTTAGGTTTAGGGTTAGTGTGAAGTTTAGGTTAAGGGTGAGGGTTATGGTAAGGGTTAGGATTATAGACGGTGTTAGACGTTAGGTTTAGGGTGTTAGGGTTAGGTTTATGGTTAGGGTAGATTTAAGTTTAGGTTTAATATTAGGGTTAGGGTTAGATTTGGGTTACTGTTCGTATTAGGGTTAGGGTTAGGGATAAGTTTGGGGATAGCGTCAGGTTTAGGGTTGGGGATACGGTTAAGGATTAGGGTGAGGGTTAGGGTTAGGTTTACAGTTAAGGCGAGGGTTTAGGGTCATTGTTATGGTTAGGGTTAGAGTTAGAGTTAGGCTTAGGGTTAGGGTGAAGTTTCAGTTAATAGTCAGGGTTAGGCTTAAGGTTAGAGTAGGGTTAAGGTTAGTGTTCGGGTTAGGTATAGCGTTAGGGTTTGGGTAGGGGTAAGGTTAGGGTTAAGGCTAGGTTTACGGTAAAGGGTAGGGCTAGCTTAGGGTTAGATTTAGAGTTGGAGTTAGTGCTAGGGTTTAGGATGATGGTTATGGTCAGGTTCAGAGTTGTTGTTAGGGTTAGGGTAGAGTTAAGGTTAGGGTTAATTTAGGGTTAGAGAAAGGGTTAGGTTTAGGTCTGGGTTAGGTGTAGGATGCGGGGTAGGGTTAGGGTTAGGGGTTCATGGGAGGGTTAGTGTTAAGTTTCCATTAAGCTGATGTTTTAGGGTGTTACTGTTAGGGCTAGGGTTAGCATTAGGTTTAGGGTCAGGGCTAGAGTTAGGGGATAGTTAAGGGTTAGCTTTACTTTCAGGGTTAGGGTTAGCCTTAGGTTTAGGGTGAAGTTTAGGTTAAGGATGAGGGTTAGGGTTAGGGTTAGGCATTTGGGTTAAGGTTAGGGTTAGGTTTAGGATTAGGCTTAGGGTTAGGGTTAGGTGTTTGGGTTAATGTTAGGGTCAGGTTTAGGGTTCGGCTTAGGGTTAGGGCTACAGCTGGGGTAAAGTTTAATTGAAGGGTGAGGGTTGAGCTTAGGGTTAGCGTTAGGGGTTAGGGTTAGAGCTTAGGTTAGGATTAAGTGTAGGGTTAAGGTTAGGTTTAGATTTAGGGTTAGGGTTAGTGTTAGGGTTAAGTCATGTTTAGGTTTAGGGCTAGGTGAAGGTTATAGATAGGGTTAGGTTAAGGGTTGAGGTTAGGTTTAGATGGTAAGATGAGGGTTAGTGCTAGGTTTCCATTGAAGCTGAGTGTGTAGGGTAAGTTTTAGGGTTAGGATTAGGGTTAGAGTTAGGGTTAGGGTCAGGGTTAGTTTTGAGTTTAGAGTTAGGGTTACGTTTATGGTACGGTCAGGGTTAGGGGAGATTTAGTGTTACGTTTAGTTTTAGGGCTAGGGTTACAGAGAAGTTTATGTGAAGCGAGAGGGTTGGGGTTAGGGGTTTGGGTTCAGGTCAGAGTCAGGGTTAGGGTTAGGTTTAGGGTTAGGGTTACGTGTAGTGTTAGTGTTAGTTTTGCTTAGGGTTCGGGTTTGAATGAAGTGAGGGTACGCTTAGCGTTATGCTTTAGGGTGAAATTCCGGTTAAGGGTGAGGGTTCGGCTCAGGGTTAGGGTTAGAGTTAGGGTCAGTGGTTAGGGTTAGGTTTAGGGTTAAGGTTAGTTTTAGGCTAAGGATTAGGATTAGAGTTAGGGTTAAGGGTTACTGTTTCAGTTAGGTTTAGGTTAAGGTTATAATTAGGGTTAAGTTTAGGGTTAGGGTAAGAGTTAGAGTTACATTTACAGTTAAGGTGAGGGTTCTGGGTAAGTGTTACCGTTAAGGTTAGGGTTAGGGCTAGGGTTAGGGTTAGAGTTAAGGTTAAGGGTTAGGGTTAGGTTTAAGTTTATGGTAGGCTTAAAGATAGGGTTGAGGTTAGGTTAGGGTTAGGGTCAGGGTCAGGGTTAGAATTAGAATTAGGTTTAGGGCGAGGATTAGGGTCAGAGTTATTGTAAGGGTTAGGTTTCGGGTTACAGGTGGGCCAAGGTTAAGGTGAGGGTTAGGTTTATGGGGAGGGTTAGGGTTAAAGTCAGGGTGAGTTTTAGGTTAGGGATAGGGTGAAGTTTAAGATAGGGTGAGGGTTAGGGTTATGGCTAAGGTTTGGGCTTGTTTTCAGGTTAGTGTTAAGGTTATGTTCAGGGTTAGGGTTACGTTCAGGGGTTGTGTTCAGTTTTAGGGTTAGGGTTAGATTTAAGGTTAGGGTTAAGTTTAGTGTTACGTTTAGGGTTAGGGTCATGGTTGTGTTAGGCTTTGTGGTTGGGGTGAGGGTTAGTTTTAGGGTTAGGGTTGGTTAGGGTTAGGATTACCGTTATGATAAGGCGTTAGGGGTTAGAGGTGTAGTTTAGGGTTAGGGTTTGGGTGAGGGTTCCGGTTAGGCCTTGCGGTTCTGGTCATGGTTAGGTTTGGTTTAGGCTTAGGGTTAGGTGCATGATTCGGTTTCGGGTTAGTGTTAGAGTTAGGGTGAGAGTTAGTGTTAAGGTTTTTGCTAGGCTTTGGTGTTAGGGTTAGGGTTTGTGTTAGGGTTAGGTTTATCATTAGGGCTCAGGGGTTTCAGGTTAATGTTAGGGTTAGGGTTAGGGATAGCATTAGGGTTAGGGTTGTGGGATACGGTTAGGATTTAGGGTGCGGGTTACGGTTAGTTTTCCAGTTAAGCTGAGGGTTTAGGGTAATTGTTACGATTAGGGTTATAGTCAGAGTTAGGCTTTGGTTTAGGATTAGGGTTAGGTGTAGGGTAAGAATTAGGTTTAGGTCCATGTTGAGGGTTAGACTTAGTGTTCTATTTAGGGTCAGGGTTAGGGGTAGGGTTAGGATTAGGTCTAGGGTTAGGATTAGGATTATTTTAGGGTTAGGTTCAGGGCTATTGTAAGTGTTCGGTTTAGGGTTACAGATGGACTAGCGTTATTCTTAGAGTTAGGTTTAAGGTTAGGGTTTGGGTTAGGTCTAGGTTTAGGGTTAAGGTTATGGTTAGTGTTTGGATGAAGTTCAGGATAGGGTGAGGGTTATTTTTATGGTGAGGGCTAGGGTTTGGGTTTGTGTGCAGGTTAGTGTTGAGGATAGGTTTAGGGTTCGGTGAGGGTTAGGCGTTATGTCTAGGGTCAGCGTTAGGTTAGGTTTAGGGTTAGTGTGAAGTTTAGGTTAAGGGTGAGGGTTATGGTAAGGGTTAGGATTATAGACGGTGTTAGACGTTAGGTTTAGGGTGTTAGGGTTAGGTTTATGGTTAGGGTAGATTTAAGTTTAGGTTTAATATTAGGGTTAGGGTTAGATTTGGGTTACTGTTCGTATTAGGGTTAGGGTTAGGGATAAGTTTGGGGATAGCGTCAGGTTTAGGGTTGGGGATACGGTTAAGGATTAGGGTGAGGGTTAGGGTTAGGTTTACAGTTAAGGCGAGGGTTTAGGGTCATTGTTATGGTTAGGGTTAGAGTTAGAGTTAGGCTTAGGGTTAGGGTGAAGTTTCAGTTAATAGTCAGGGTTAGGCTTAAGGTTAGAGTAGGGTTAAGGTTAGTGTTCGGGTTAGGTATAGCGTTAGGGTTTGGGTAGGGGTAAGGTTAGGGTTAAGGCTAGGTTTACGGTAAAGGGTAGGGCTAGCTTAGGGTTAGATTTAGAGTTGGAGTTAGTGCTAGGGTTTAGGATGATGGTTATGGTCAGGTTCAGAGTTGTTGTTAGGGTTAGGGTAGAGTTAAGGTTAGGGTTAATTTAGGGTTAGAGAAAGGGTTAGGTTTAGGTCTGGGTTAGGTGTAGGATGCGGGGTAGGGTTAGGGTTAGGGGTTCATGGGAGGGTTAGTGTTAAGTTTCCATTAAGCTGATGTTTTAGGGTGTTACTGTTAGGGCTAGGGTTAGCATTAGGTTTAGGGTCAGGGCTAGAGTTAGGGGATAGTTAAGGGTTAGCTTTACTTTCAGGGTTAGGGTTAGCCTTAGGTTTAGGGTGAAGTTTAGGTTAAGGATGAGGGTTAGGGTTAGGGTTAGGCATTTGGGTTAAGGTTAGGGTTAGGTTTAGGATTAGGCTTAGGGTTAGGGTTAGGTGTTTGGGTTAATGTTAGGGTCAGGTTTAGGGTTCGGCTTAGGGTTAGGGCTACAGCTGGGGTAAAGTTTAATTGAAGGGTGAGGGTTGAGCTTAGGGTTAGCGTTAGGGGTTAGGGTTAGAGCTTAGGTTAGGATTAAGTGTAGGGTTAAGGTTAGGTTTAGATTTAGGGTTAGGGTTAGTGTTAGGGTTAAGTCATGTTTAGGTTTAGGGCTAGGTGAAGGTTATAGATAGGGTTAGGTTAAGGGTTGAGGTTAGGTTTAGATGGTAAGATGAGGGTTAGTGCTAGGTTTCCATTGAAGCTGAGTGTGTAGGGTAAGTTTTAGGGTTAGGATTAGGGTTAGAGTTAGGGTTAGGGTCAGGGTTAGTTTTGAGTTTAGAGTTAGGGTTACGTTTATGGTACGGTCAGGGTTAGGGGAGATTTAGTGTTACGTTTAGTTTTAGGGCTAGGGTTACAGAGAAGTTTATGTGAAGCGAGAGGGTTGGGGTTAGGGGTTTGGGTTCAGGTCAGAGTCAGGGTTAGGGTTACGTGTAGTGTTAGTGTTAGTTTTGCTTAGGGTTCGGGTTTGAATGAAGTGAGGGTACGCTTAGCGTTATGCTTTAGGGTGAAATTCTGGTTAAGGGTGAGGGTTTTTTTCGGCTCAGGGTTAGGGTTAGAGTTAGGGTCAGTGGTTAGGGTTAGGTTTAGGGTTAAGGTTAGTTTTAGGCTAAGGATTAGGATTAGAGTTAGGGTTAAGGGTTACTGTTTCAGTTAGGTTTAGGTTAAGGTTATAATTAGGGTTAAGTTTAGGGTTAGGGTAAGAGTTAGAGTTACATTTACAGTTAAGGTGAGGGTTCTGGGTAAGTGTTACCGTTAAGGTTAGGGTTAGGGCTAGGGTTAGGGTTAGAGTTAAGGTTAAGGGTTAGGGTTAGGTTTAAGTTTATGGTAGGCTTAAAGATAGGGTTGAGGTTAGGTTAGGGTTAGGGTCAGGGTCAGGGTTAGAATTAGAATTAGGTTTAGGGCGAGGATTAGGGTCAGAGTTATTGTAAGGGTTAGGTTTCGGGTTACAGGTGGGCCAAGGTTAAGGTGAGGGTTAGGTTTATGGGGAGGGTTAGGGTTAAAGTCAGGGTGAGTTTTAGGTTAGGGATAGGGTGAAGTTTAAGATAGGGTGAGGGTTAGGGTTATGGCTAAGGTTTGGGCTTGTTTTCAGGTTAGTGTTAAGGTTATGTTCAGGGTTAGGGTTACGTTCAGGGGTTGTGTTCAGTTTTAGGGTTAGGGTTAGATTTAAGGTTAGGGTTAAGTTTAGTGTTACGTTTAGGGTTAGGGTCATGGTTGTGTTAGGCTTTGTGGTTGGGGTGAGGGTTAGTTTTAGGGTTAGGGTTGGTTAGGGTTAGGATTACCGTTATGATAAGGCGTTAGGGGTTAGAGGTGTAGTTTAGGGTTAGGGTTTGGGTGAGGGTTCCGGTTAGGCCTTGCGGTTCTGGTCATGGTTAGGTTTGGTTTAGGCTTAGGGTTAGGTGCATGATTCGGTTTCGGGTTAGTGTTAGAGTTAGGGTGAGAGTTAGTGTTAAGGTTTTTGCTAGGCTTTGGTGTTAGGGTTAGGGTTTGTGTTAGGGTTAGGTTTATCATTAGGGCTCAGGGGTTTCAGGTTAATGTTAGGGTTAGGGTTAGGGATAGCATTAGGGTTAGGGTTGTGGGATACGGTTAGGATTTAGGGTGCGGGTTACGGTTAGTTTTGCAGTTAAGGTGAGGGTTTAGGGTAATTGTTACGATTAGGGTTATAGTCAGAGTTAGGGTTTGGTTTAGGATTAGGGTTCGGTGTAGGGTAAGAATTAGGTTTAGGTCCATGTTGAGGGTTAGACTTAGTGTTCTATTTAGGGTCAGGGTTAGGGGTAGGGTTAGGATTAGGTCTAGGGTTAGGATTAGGATTATTTTAGGGTTAGGTTCAGGGCTATTGTAAGTGTTCGGTTTAGGGTTACAGATGGACTAGCGTTATTCTTAGAGTTAGGTTTAAGGTTAGGGTTTGGGTTAGGTCTAGGTTTAGGGTTAAGGTTATGGTTAGTGTTTGGATGAAGTTCAGGATAGGGTGAGGGTTATTTTTATGGTGAGGGCTAGGGTTTGGGTTTGTGTGCAGGTTAGTGTTAAGGATAGGTTTAGGGTTCGGTGAGGGTTAGGCGTTATGTCTAGGGTCAGCGTTAGGTTAGGTTTAGGGTTAGTGTGAAGTTTAGGTTAAGGGTGAGGGTTATGGTAAGGGTTAGGATTATAGACGGTGTTAGACGTTAGGTTTAGGGTGTTAGGGTTAGGTTTATGGTTAGGGTAGATTTAAGTTTAGGTTTAATATTAGGGTTAGGGTTAGATTTGGGTTACTGTTCGTATTAGGGTTAGGGTTAGGGATAAGTTTGGGGATAGCGTCAGGTTTAGGGTTGGGGATACGGTTAAGGATTAGGGTGAGGGTTAGGGTTAGGTTTACAGTTAAGGCGAGGGTTTAGGGTCATTGTTATGGTTAGGGTTAGAGTTAGAGTTAGGCTTAGGGTTAGGGTGAAGCTTCAGTTAATAGTCAGGGTTAGGCTTAAGGTTAGAGTAGGGTTAAGGTTAGTGTTCGGGTTAGGTATAGCGTTAGGGTTTGGGTAGGGGTAAGGTTAGGGTTAAGGCTAGGTTTACGGTAAAGGGTAGGGCTAGCTTAGGGTTAGATTTAGAGTTGGAGTTAGTGCTAGGGTTTAGGATGATGGTTATGGTCAGGTTCAGAGTTGTTGTTAGGGTTAGGGTAGAGTTAAGGTTAGGGTTAATTTAGGGTTAGAGAAAGGGTTAGGTTTAGGTCTGGGTTAGGTGTAGGATGCGGGGTAGGGTTAGGGTTAGGGGTTCATGGGAGGGTTAGTGTTAAGTTTCCATTAAGCTGATGTTTTAGGGTGTTACTGTTAGGGCTAGGGTTAGCATTAGGTTTAGGGTCAGGGCTAGAGTTAGGGGATAGTTAAGGCTTAGCTTTACTTTCAGCGTTAGGGTTAGCCTTAGGTTTAGGGTGAAGTTTAGGTTAAGGATGAGGGTTAGAGTTAGGGTTAGGCATTTGGGTTAAGGTTAGGGTTAGGTTTAGGATTAGGGTTAGGGTTAGGTGTTTGGGTTAATGTTAGGGTCAGGTTTAGGGTTCGGCTTAGGGTTAGGGCTACAGCTGGGGTAAAGTTTAATTGAAGGGTGAGGGTTGAGCTTAGGGTTAGCGTTAGGGGTTAGGGTTAGAGCTTAGGTTAGGATTAAGTGTAGGGTTAAGGTTAGGTTTAGATTTAGGGTTAGGGTTAGTGTTAGGGTTAAGTCATGTTTAGGTTTAGGGCTAGGTGAAGGTTATAGATAGGGTTAGGTTAAGGGTTGAGGTTAGGTTTAGATGGTAAGATGAGGGTTAGTGCTAGGTTTCCATTGAAGCTGAGTGTGTAGGGTAAGTTTTAGGGTTAGGATTAGGGTTAGAGTTAGGGTTAGGGTCAGGGTTAGTTTTGAGTTTAGAGTTAGGGTTACGTTTATGGTACGGTCAGGGTTAGGGGAGATTTAGTGTTACGTTTAGTTTTAGGGCTAGGGTTACAGAGAAGTTTATGTGAAGCGAGAGGGTTGGGGTTAGGGGTTTGGGTTCAGGTCAGAGTCAGGGTTAGGGTTAGGTTTAGGGTTAGGGTTACGTGTAGTGTTAGTGTTAGTTTTGCTTAGGGTTCGGGTTTGAATGAAGTGAGGGTACGCTTAGCGTTATGCTTTAGGGTGAAATTCTGGTTAAGGGTGAGGGTTCGGCTCAGGGTTAGGGTTAGAGTTAGGGTCAGTGGTTAGGGTTAGGTTTAGGGTTAAGGTTAGTTTTAGGCTAAGGATTAGGATTAGAGTTAGGGTTAAGGGTTACTGTTTCAGTTAGGTTTAGGTTAAGGTTATAATTAGGGTTAAGTTTAGGGTTAGGGTAAGAGTTAGAGTTACATTTACAGTTAAGGTGAGGGTTCTGGGTAAGTGTTACCGTTAAGGTTAGGGTTAGGGCTAGGGTTAGGGTTAGAGTTAAGGTTAAGGGTTAGGGTTAGGTTTAAGTTTATGGTAGGCTTAAAGATAGGGTTGAGGTTAGGTTAGGGTTAGGGTCAGGGTCAGGGTTAGAATTAGAATTAGGTTTAGGGCGAGGATTAGGGTCAGAGTTATTGTAAGGGTTAGGTTTCGGGTTACAGGTGGGCCAAGGTTAAGGTGAGGGTTAGGTTTATGGGGAGGGTTAGGGTTAAAGTCAGGGTGAGTTTTAGGTTAGGGATAGGGTGAAGATTAAGATAGGGTGAGGGTTAGGGTTATGGCTAAGGTTTGGGCTTGTTTTCAGGTTAGTGTTAAGGTTATGTTCAGGGTTAGGGTTACGTTCAGGGGTTGTGTTCAGTTTTAGGGTTAGGGTTAGATTTAAGGTTAGGGTTAAGTTTAGTGTTACGTTTAGGGTTAGGGTCATGGTTGTGTTAGGCTTTGTGGTTGGGGTGAGGGTTAGTTTTAGGGTTAGGGTTGGTTAGGGTTAGGATTACCGTTATGATAAGGCGTTAGGGGTTAGAGGTGTAGTTTAGGGTTAGGGTTTGGGTGAGGGTTCCGGTTAGGCCTTGCGGTTCTGGTCATGGTTAGGTTTGGTTTAGGCTTAGGGTTAGGTGCATGATTCGGTTTCGGGTTAGTGTTAGAGTTAGGGTGAGAGTTAGTGTTAAGGTTTTTGCTAGGCTTTGGTGTTAGGGTTAGGGTTTGTGTTAGGGTTAGGTTTATCATTAGGGCTCAGGGGTTTCAGGTTAATGTTAGGGTTAGGGTTAGGGATAGCATTAGGGTTAGGGTTGTGGGATACGGTTAGGATTTAGGGTGCGGGTTACGGTTAGTTTTGCAGTTAAGGTGAGGGTTTAGGGTAATTGTTACGATTAGGGTTATAGTCAGAGTTAGGGTTTGGTTTAGGATTAGGGTTCGGTGTAGGGTAAGAATTAGGTTTAGGTCCATGTTGAGGGTTAGACTTAGTGTTCTATTTAGGGTCAGGGTTAGGGGTAGGGTTAGGATTAGGTCTAGGGTTAGGATTAGGATTATTTTAGGGTTAGGTTCAGGGCTATTGTAAGTGTTCGGTTTAGGGTTACAGATGGACTAGCGTTATTCTTAGAGTTAGGTTTAAGGTTAGGGTTTGGGTTAGGTCTAGGTTTAGGGTTAAGGTTATGGTTAGTGTTTGGATGAAGTTCAGGATAGGGTGAGGGTTATTTTTATGGTGAGGGCTAGGGTTTGGGTTTGTGTGCAGGTTAGTGTTAAGGATAGGTTTAGGGTTCGGTGAGGGTTAGGCGTTATGTCTAGGGTCAGCGTTAGGTTAGGTTTAGGGTTAGTGTGAAGTTTAGGTTAAGGGTGAGGGTTATGGTAAGGGTTAGGATTATAGACGGTGTTAGACGTTAGGTTTAGGGTGTTAGGGTTAGGTTTATGGTTAGGGTAGATTTAAGTTTAGGTTTAATATTAGGGTTAGGGTTAGATTTGGGTTACTGTTCGTATTAGGGTTAGGGTTAGGGATAAGTTTGGGGATAGCGTCAGGTTTAGGGTTGGGGATACGGTTAAGGATTAGGGTGAGGGTTAGGGTTAGGTTTACAGTTAAGGCGAGGGTTTAGGGTCATTGTTATGGTTAGGGTTAGAGTTAGAGTTAGGCTTAGGGTTAGGGTGAAGCTTCAGTTAATAGTCAGGGTTAGGCTTAAGGTTAGAGTAGGGTTAAGGTTAGTGTTCGGGTTAGGTATAGCGTTAGGGTTTGGGTAGGGGTAAGGTTAGGGTTAAGGCTAGGTTTACGGTAAAGGGTAGGGCTAGCTTAGGGTTAGATTTAGAGTTGGAGTTAGTGCTAGGGTTTAGGATGATGGTTATGGTCAGGTTCAGAGTTGTTGTTAGGGTTAGGGTAGAGTTAAGGTTAGGGTTAATTTAGGGTTAGAGAAAGGGTTAGGTTTAGGTCTGGGTTAGGTGTAGGATGCGGGGTAGGGTTAGGGTTAGGGGTTCATGGGAGGGTTAGTGTTAAGTTTCCATTAAGCTGATGTTTTAGGGTGTTACTGTTAGGGCTAGGGTTAGCATTAGGTTTAGGGTCAGGGCTAGAGTTAGGGGATAGTTAAGGCTTAGCTTTACTTTCAGCGTTAGGGTTAGCCTTAGGTTTAGGGTGAAGTTTAGGTTAAGGATGAGGGTTAGAGTTAGGGTTAGGCATTTGGGTTAAGGTTAGGGTTAGGTTTAGGATTAGGGTTAGGGTTAGGTGTTTGGGTTAATGTTAGGGTCAGGTTTAGGGTTCGGCTTAGGGTTAGGGCTACAGCTGGGGTAAAGTTTAATTGAAGGGTGAGGGTTGAGCTTAGGGTTAGCGTTAGGGGTTAGGGTTAGAGCTTAGGTTAGGATTAAGTGTAGGGTTAAGGTTAGGTTTAGATTTAGGGTTAGGGTTAGTGTTAGGGTTAAGTCATGTTTAGGTTTAGGGCTAGGTGAAGGTTATAGATAGGGTTAGGTTAAGGGTTGAGGTTAGGTTTAGATGGTAAGATGAGGGTTAGTGCTAGGTTTCCATTGAAGCTGAGTGTGTAGGGTAAGTTTTAGGGTTAGGATTAGGGTTAGAGTTAGGGTTAGGGTCAGGGTTAGTTTTGAGTTTAGAGTTAGGGTTACGTTTATGGTACGGTCAGGGTTAGGGGAGATTTAGTGTTACGTTTAGTTTTAGGGCTAGGGTTACAGAGAAGTTTATGTGAAGCGAGAGGGTTGGGGTTAGGGGTTTGGGTTCAGGTCAGAGTCAGGGTTAGGGTTAGGTTTAGGGTTAGGGTTACGTGTAGTGTTAGTGTTAGTTTTGCTTAGGGTTCGGGTTTGAATGAAGTGAGGGTACGCTTAGCGTTATGCTTTAGGGTGAAATTCTGGTTAAGGGTGAGGGTTCGGCTCAGGGTTAGGGTTAGAGTTAGGGTCAGTGGTTAGGGTTAGGTTTAGGGTTAAGGTTAGTTTTAGGCTAAGGATTAGGATTAGAGTTAGGGTTAAGGGTTACTGTTTCAGTTAGGTTTAGGTTAAGGTTATAATTAGGGTTAAGTTTAGGGTTAGGGTAAGAGTTAGAGTTACATTTACAGTTAAGGTGAGGGTTCTGGGTAAGTGTTACCGTTAAGGTTAGGGTTAGGGCTAGGGTTAGGGTTAGAGTTAAGGTTAAGGGTTAGGGTTAGGTTTAAGTTTATGGTAGGCTTAAAGATAGGGTTGAGGTTAGGTTAGGGTTAGGGTCAGGGTCAGGGTTAGAATTAGAATTAGGTTTAGGGCGAGGATTAGGGTCAGAGTTATTGTAAGGGTTAGGTTTCGGGTTACAGGTGGGCCAAGGTTAAGGTGAGGGTTAGGTTTATGGGGAGGGTTAGGGTTAAAGTCAGGGTGAGTTTTAGGTTAGGGATAGGGTGAAGATTAAGATAGGGTGAGGGTTAGGGTTATGGCTAAGGTTTGGGCTTGTTTTCAGGTTAGTGTTAAGGTTATGTTCAGGGTTAGGGTTACGTTCAGGGGTTGTGTTCAGTTTTAGGGTTAGGGTTAGATTTAAGGTTAGGGTTAAGTTTAGTGTTACGTTTAGGGTTAGGGTCATGGTTGTGTTAGGCTTTGTGGTTGGGGTGAGGGTTAGTTTTAGGGTTAGGGTTGGTTAGGGTTAGGATTACCGTTATGATAAGGCGTTAGGGGTTAGAGGTGTAGTTTAGGGTTAGGGTTTGGGTGAGGGTTCCGGTTAGGCCTTGCGGTTCTGGTCATGGTTAGGTTTGGTTTAGGCTTAGGGTTAGGTGCATGATTCGGTTTCGGGTTAGTGTTAGAGTTAGGGTGAGAGTTAGTGTTAAGGTTTTTGCTAGGCTTTGGTGTTAGGGTTAGGGTTTGTGTTAGGGTTAGGTTTATCATTAGGGCTCAGGGGTTTCAGGTTAATGTTAGGGTTAGGGTTAGGGATAGCATTAGGGTTAGGGTTGTGGGATACGGTTAGGATTTAGGGTGCGGGTTACGGTTAGTTTTGCAGTTAAGGTGAGGGTTTAGGGTAATTGTTACGATTAGGGTTATAGTCAGAGTTAGGGTTTGGTTTAGGATTAGGGTTAGGTGTAGGGTAAGAATTAGGTTTAGGTCCATGTTGAGGGTTAGACTTAGTGTTCTATTTAGGGTCAGGGTTAGGGGTAGGGTTAGGATTAGGTCTAGGGTTAGGATTAGGATTATTTTAGTGTTAGGTTCAGGGCTATTGTAAGTGTTCGGTTTAGGGTTACAGATGGACTAGCGTTATTCTTAGAGTTAGGTTTAAGGTTAGGGTTTGGGTTAGGTCTAGGTTTAGGGTTAAGGTTATGGTTAGTGTTTGGATGAAGTTCAGGATAGGGTGAGGGTTATTTTTATGGTGAGGGCTAGGGTTTGGGTTTGTGTGCAGGTTAGTGTTAAGGATAGGTTTAGGGTTCGGTGAGGGTTAGGCGTTATGTCTAGGGTCAGCGTTAGGTTAGGTTTAGGGTTAGTGTGAAGTTTAGGTTAAGGGTGAGGGTTATGGTAAGGGTTAGGATTATAGACGGTGTTAGACGTTAGGTTTAGGGTGTTAGGGTTAGGTTTATGGTTAGGGTAGATTTAAGTTTAGGTTTAATATTAGGGTTAGGGTTAGATTTGGGTTACTGTTCGTATTAGGGTTAGGGTTAGGGATAAGTTTGGGGATAGCGTCAGGTTTAGGGTTGGGGATACGGTTAAGGATTAGGGTGAGGGTTAGGGTTAGGTTTACAGTTAAGGCGAGGGTTTAGGGTCATTGTTATGGTTAGGGTTAGAGTTAGAGTTAGGCTTAGGGTTAGGGTGAAGTTTCAGTTAATAGTCAGGGTTAGGCTTAAGGTTAGAGTAGGGTTAAGGTTAGTGTTCGGGTTAGGTATAGCGTTAGGGTTTGGGTAGGGGTAAGGTTAGGGTTAAGGCTAGGTTTACGGTAAAGGGTAGGGCTAGCTTAGGGTTAGATTTAGAGTTGGAGTTAGTGCTAGGGTTTAGGATGATGGTTATGGTCAGGTTCAGAGTTGTTGTTAGGGTTAGGGTAGAGTTAAGGTTAGGGTTAATTTAGGGTTAGAGAAAGGGTTAGGTTTAGGTCTGGGTTAGGTGTAGGATGCGGGGTAGGGTTAGGGTTAGGGGTTCATGGGAGGGTTAGTGTTAAGTTTCCATTAAGCTGATGTTTTAGGGTGTTACTGTTAGGGCTAGGGTTAGCATTAGGTTTAGGGTCAGGGCTAGAGTTAGGGGATAGTTAAGGGTTAGCTTTACTTTCAGGGTTAGGGTTAGCCTTAGGTTTAGGGTGAAGTTTAGGTTAAGGATGAGGGTTAGGGTTAGGGTTAGGCATTTGGGTTAAGGTTAGGGTTAGGTTTAGGATTAGGCTTAGGGTTAGGGTTAGGTGTTTGGGTTAATGTTAGGGTCAGGTTTAGGGTTCGGCTTAGGGTTAGGGCTACAGCTGGGGTAAAGTTTAATTGAAGGGTGAGGGTTGAGCTTAGGGTTAGCGTTAGGGGTTAGGGTTAGAGCTTAGGTTAGGATTAAGTGTAGGGTTAAGGTTAGGTTTAGATTTAGGGTTAGGGTTAGTGTTAGGGTTAAGTCATGTTTAGGTTTAGGGCTAGGTGAAGGTTATAGATAGGGTTAGGTTAAGGGTTGAGGTTAGGTTTAGATGGTAAGATGAGGGTTAGTGCTAGGTTTCCATTGAAGCTGAGTGTGTAGGGTAAGTTTTAGGGTTAGGATTAGGGTTAGAGTTAGGGTTAGGGTCAGGGTTAGTTTTGAGTTTAGAGTTAGGGTTACGTTTATGGTACGGTCAGGGTTAGGGGAGATTTAGTGTTACGTTTAGTTTTAGGGCTAGGGTTACAGAGAAGTTTATGTGAAGCGAGAGGGTTGGGGTTAGGGGTTTGGGTTCAGGTCAGAGTCAGGGTTAGGGTTAGGTTTAGGGTTAGGGTTACGTGTAGTGTTAGTGTTAGTTTTGCTTAGGGTTCGGGTTTGAATGAAGTGAGGGTACGCTTAGCGTTATGCTTTAGGGTGAAATTCTGGTTAAGGGTGAGGGTTCGGCTCAGGGTTAGGGTTAGAGTTAGGGTCAGTGGTTAGGGTTAGGTTTAGGGTTAAGGTTAGTTTTAGGCTAAGGATTAGGATTAGAGTTAGGGTTAAGGGTTACTGTTTCAGTTAGGTTTAGGTTAAGGTTATAATTAGGGTTAAGTTTAGGGTTAGGGTAAGAGTTAGAGTTACATTTACAGTTAAGGTGAGGGTTCTGGGTAAGTGTTACCGTTAAGGTTAGGGTTAGGGCTAGGGTTAGGGTTAGAGTTAAGGTTAAGGGTTAGGGTTAGGTTTAAGTTTATGGTACGCTTAAAGATAGGGTTGAGGTTAGGTTAGGGTTAGGGTCAGGGTCAGGGTTAGAATTAGAATTAGGTTTAGGGCGAGGATTAGGGTCAGAGTTATTGTAAGGGTTAGGTTTCGGGTTACAGGTGGGCCAAGGTTAAGGTGAGGGTTAGGTTTCTGGGGAGGGTTAGGGTTAAAGTCAGGGTGAGTTTTAGGTTAGGGATAGGGTGAAGTTTAAGATAGGGTGAGGGTTAGGGTTATGGCTAAGGTTTGGGCTTGTTTTCAGGTTAGTGTTAAGGTTATGTTCAGGGTTAGGGTTACGTTCAGGGGTTGTGTTCAGTTTTAGGGTTAGGGTTAGATTTAAGGTTAGGGTTAAGTTTAGTGTTACGTTTAGGGTTAGGGTCATGGTTGTGTTAGGCTTTGTGGTTGGGGTGAGGGTTAGTTTTAGGGTTAGGGTTGGTTAGGGTTAGGATTACCGTTATGATAAGGCGTTAGGGGTTAGAGGTGTAGTTTAGGGTTAGGGTTTGGGTGAGGGTTCCGGTTAGGCCTTGCGGTTCTGGTCATGGTTAGGTTTGGTTTAGGCTTAGGGTTAGGTGCATGATTCGGTTTCGGGTTAGTGTTAGAGTTAGGGTGAGAGTTAGTGTTAAGGTTTTTGCTAGGCTTTGGTGTTAGGGTTAGGGTTTGTGTTAGGGTTAGGTTTATCATTAGGGCTCAGGGGTTTCAGGTTAATGTTAGGGTTAGGGTTAGGGATAGCATTAGGGTTAGGGTTGTGGGATACGGTTAGGATTTAGGGTGCGGGTTACGGTTAGTTTTCCAGTTAAGGTGAGGGTTTAGGGTAATTGTTACGATTAGGGTTATAGTCAGAGTTAGGGTTTGGTTTAGGATTAGGGTTAGGTGTAGGGTAAGAATTAGGTTTAGGTCCATGTTGAGGGTTAGACTTAGTGTTCTATTTAGGGTCAGGGTTAGGGGTAGGGTTAGGATTAGGTCTAGGGTTAGGATTAGGATTATTTTAGGGTTAGGTTCAGGGCTATTGTAAGTGTTCGGTTTAGGGTTACAGATGGACTAGCGTTATTCTTAGAGTTAGGTTTAAGGTTAGGGTTTGGGTTAGGTCTAGGCTTAGGGTTAAGGTTATGGTTAGTGTTTGGATGAAGTTCAGGATAGGGTGAGGGTTATTTTTATGGTGAGGGCTAGGGTTTGGGTTTGTGTGCAGGTTAGTGTTGAGGATAGGTTTAGGGTTCGGTGAGGGTTAGGCGTTATGTCTAGGGTCAGCGTTAGGTTAGGTTTAGGGTTAGTGTGAAGTTTAGGTTAAGGGTGAGGGTTATGGTAAGGGTTAGGATTATAGACGGTGTTAGACGTTAGGTTTAGGGTGTTAGGGTTAGGTTTATGGTTAGGGTAGATTTAAGTTTAGGTTTAATATTAGGGTTAGGGTTAGATTTGGGTTACTGTTCGTATTAGGGTTAGGGTTAGGGATAAGTTTGGGGATAGCGTCAGGTTTAGGGTTGGGGATACGGTTAAGGATTAGGGTGAGGGTTAGGGTTAGGTTTACAGTTAAGGCGAGGGTTTAGGGTCATTGTTATGGTTAGGGTTAGAGTTAGAGTTAGGCTTAGGGTTAGGGTGAAGTTTCAGTTAATAGTCAGGGTTAGGCTTAAGGTTAGAGTAGGGTTAAGGTTAGTGTTCGGGTTAGGTATAGCGTTAGGGTTTGGGTAGGGGTAAGGTTAGGGTTAAGGCTAGGTTTACGGTAAAGGGTAGGGCTAGCTTAGGGTTAGATTTAGAGTTGGAGTTAGTGCTAGGGTTTAGGATGATGGTTATGGTCAGGTTTAGAGTTGTTGTTAGGGTTAGGGTAGAGTTAAGGTTAGGGTTAATTTAGGGTTAGAGAAAGGGTTAGGTTTAGGTCTGGGTTAGGTGTAGGATGCGGGGTAGGGTTAGGGTTAGGGGTTCATGGGAAGGTTAGTGTTAAGTTTCCATTAAGCTGATGTTTTAGGGTGTTACTGTTAGGGCTAGGGTTAGCATTAGGTTTAGGGTCAGGGCTAGAGTTAGGGGATAGTTAAGGCTTAGCTTTACTTTCAGGGTTAGGGTTAGCCTTAGGTTTAGGGTGAAGTTTAGGTTAAGGATGAGGGTTAGGGTTAGGGTTAGGCATTTGGGTTAAGGTTAGGGTTAGGTTTAGGATTAGGCTTAGGGTTAGGGTTAGGTGTTTGGGTTAATGTTAGGGTCAGGTTTAGGGTTCGGCTTAGGGTTAGGGCTACAGCTGGGGTAAAGTTTAATTGAAGGATGAGGGTTGAGCTTAGGGTTAGCGTTAGGGGTTAGGGTTAGAGCTTAGGTTAGGATTAAGTGTAGGGTTAAGGTTAGGTTTAGATTTAGGGTTAGGGTTAGTGTTAGGGTTAAGTCATGTTTAGGTTTAGGGCTAGGTGAAGGTTATAGATAGGGTTAGGTTAAGGGTTGAGGTTAGGTTTAGATGGTAAGATGAGGGTTAGTGCTAGGTTTCCATTGAAGCTGAGTGTGTAGGGTAAGTTTTAGGGTTAGGATTAGGGTTAGAGTTAGGGTTAGGGTCAGGGTTAGTTTTGAGTTTAGAGTTAGGGTTACGTTTATGGTACGGTCAGGGTTAGGGGAGATTTAGTGTTACGTTTAGTTTTAGGGCTAGGGTTACAGAGAAGTTTATGTGAAGCGAGAGGGTTGGGGTTAGGGGTTTGGGTTCAGGTCAGAGTCAGGGTTAGGGTTAGGTTTAGGGTTAGGGTTACGTGTAGTGTTAGTGTTAGTTTTGCTTAGGGTTCGGGTTTGAATGAAGTGAGGGTACGCTTAGCGTTATGCTTTAGGGTGAAATTCTGGTTAAGGGTGAGGGTTCGGCTCAGGGTTAGGGTTAGAGTTAGGGTCAGTGGTTAGGGTTAGGTTTAGGGTTAAGGTTAGTTTTAGGCTAAGGATTAGGATTAGAGTTAGGGTTAAGGGTTACTGTTTCAGTTAGGTTTAGGTTAAGGTTATAATTAGGGTTAAGTTTAGGGTTAGGGTAAGAGTTAGAGTTACATTTACAGTTAAGGTGAGGGTTCTGGGTAAGTGTTACCGTTAAGGTTAGGGTTAGGGCTAGGGTTAGGGTTAGAGTTAAGGTTAAGGGTTAGGGTTAGGTTTAAGTTTATGGTAGGCTTAAAGATAGGGTTGAGGTTAGGTTAGGGTTAGGGTCAGGGTCAGGGTTAGAATTAGAATTAGGTTTAGGGCGAGGATTAGGGTCAGAGTTATTGTAAGGGTTAGGTTTCGGGTTACAGGTGGGCCAAGGTTAAGGTGAGGGTTAGGTTTATGGGGAGGGTTAGGGTTAAAGTCAGGGTGAGTTTTAGGTTAGGGATAGGGTGAAGATTAAGATAGGGTGAGGGTTAGGGTTATGGCTAAGGTTTGGGCTTGTTTTCAGGTTAGTGTTAAGGTTATGTTCAGGGTTAGGGTTACGTTCAGGGGTTGTGTTCAGTTTTAGGGTTAGGGTTAGATTTAAGGTTAGGGTTAAGTTTAGTGTTACGTTTAGGGTTAGGGTCATGGTTGTGTTAGGCTTTGTGGTTGGGGTGAGGGTTAGTTTTAGGGTTAGGGTTGGTTAGGGTTAGGATTACCGTTATGATAAGGCGTTAGGGGTTAGAGGTGTAGTTTAGGGTTAGGGTTTGGGTGAGGGTTCCGGTTAGGCCTTGCGGTTCTGGTCATGGTTAGGTTTGGTTTAGGCTTAGGGTTAGGTGCATGATTCGGTTTCGGGTTAGTGTTAGAGTTAGGGTGAGAGTTAGTGTTAAGGTTTTTGCTAGGCTTTGGTGTTAGGGTTAGGGTTTGTGTTAGGGTTAGGTTTATCATTAGGGCTCAGGGGTTTCAGGTTAATGTTAGGGTTAGGGTTAGGGATAGCATTAGGGTTAGGGTTGTGGGATACGGTTAGGATTTAGGGTGCGGGTTACGGTTAGTTTTCCAGTTAAGGTGAGGGTTTAGGGTAATTGTTACGATTAGGGTTATAGTCAGAGTTAGGGTTTGGTTTAGGATTAGGGTTAGGTGTAGGGTAAGAATTAGGTTTAGGTCCATGTTGAGGGTTAGACTTAGTGTTCTATTTAGGGTCAGGGTTAGGGGTAGGGTTAGGATTAGGTCTAGGGTTAGGATTAGGATTATTTTAGGGTTAGGTTCAGGGCTATTGTAAGTGTTCGGTTTAGGGTTACAGATGGACTAGCGTTATTCTTAGAGTTAGGTTTAAGGTTAGGGTTTGGGTTAGGTCTAGGCTTAGGGTTAAGGTTATGGTTAGTGTTTGGATGAAGTTCAGGATAGGGTGAGGGTTATTTTTATGGTGAGGGCTAGGGTTTGGGTTTGTGTGCAGGTTAGTGTTGAGGTTAGGTTTAGGGTTCGGTGAGGGTTAGGCGTTATGTCTAGGGTCAGCGTTAGGTTAGGTTTAGGGTTAGTGTGAAGTTTAGGTTAAGGGTGAGGGTTATGGTAAGGGTTAGGATTATAGACGGTGTTAGACGTTAGGTTTAGGGTGTTAGGGTTAGGTTTATGGTTAGGGTAGATTTAAGTTTAGGTTTAATATTAGGGTTAGGGTTAGATTTGGGTTACTGTTCGTATTAGGGTTAGGGTTAGGGATAAGTTTGGGGATAGCGTCAGGTTTAGGGTTGGGGATACGGTTAAGGATTAGGGTGAGGGTTAGGGTTAGGTTTACAGTTAAGGCGAGGGTTTAGGGTCATTGTTATGGTTAGGGTTAGAGTTAGAGTTAGGCTTAGGGTTAGGGTGAAGTTTCAGTTAATAGTCAGGGTTAGGCTTAAGGTTAGAGTAGGGTTAAGGTTAGTGTTCGGGTTAGGTATAGCGTTAGGGTTTGGGTAGGGGTAAGGTTAGGGTTAAGGCTAGGTTTACGGTAAAGGGTAGGGCTAGCTTAGGGTTAGATTTAGAGTTGGAGTTAGTGCTAGGGTTTAGGATGATGGTTATGGTCAGGTTTAGAGTTGTTGTTAGGGTTAGGGTAGAGTTAAGGTTAGGGTTAATTTAGGGTTAGAGAAAGGGTTAGGTTTAGGTCTGGGTTAGGTGTAGGATGCGGGGTAGGGTTAGGGTTAGGGGTTCATGGGAGGGTTAGTGTTAAGTTTACATTAAGCTGATGTTTTAGGGTGTTACTGTTAGGGCTAGGGTTAGCATTAGGTTTAGGGTCAGGGCTAGAGTTAGGGGATAGTTAAGGGTTAGCTTTACTTTCAGGGTTAGGGTTAGCCTTAGGTTTAGGGTGAAGTTTAGGTTAAGGATGAGGGTTAGGGTTAGGGTTAGGCATTTGGGTTAAGGTTAGGGTTAGATTTAGGATTAGGCTTAGGGTTAGGGTTAGGTGTTTGGGTTAATGTTAGGGTCAGGTTTAGGGTTCGGCTTAGGGTTAGGGCTACAGCTGGGGTAAAGTTTAATTGAAGGGTGAGGGTTGAGCTTAGGGTTAGCGTTAGGGGTTAGGGTTAGAGCTTAGGTTAGGATTAAGTGTAGGGTTAAGGTTAGGTTTAGATTTAGGGTTAGGGTTAGTGTTAGGGTTAAGTCATGTTTAGGTTTAGGGCTAGGTGAAGGTTATAGATAGGGTTAGGTTAAGGGTTGAGGTTAGGTTTAGATGGTAAGATGAGGGTTAGTGCTAGGTTTCCATTGAAGCTGAGTGTGTAGGGTAAGTTTTAGGGTTAGGATTAGGGTTAGAGTTAGGGTTAGGGTCAGGGTTAGTTTTGAGTTTAGAGTTAGGGTTACGTTTATGGTACGGTCAGGGTTAGGGGAGATTTAGTGTTACGTTTAGTTTTAGGGCTAGGGTTACAGAGAAGTTTATGTGAAGCTAGAGGGTTGGGGTTAGGGGTTTGGGTTCAGGTCAGAGTCAGGGTTAGGGTTAGGTTTAGGGTTAGGGTTACGTGTAGTGTTAGTGTTAGTTTTGCTTAGGGTTCGGGTTTGAATGAAGTTAGGGTACGCTTAGCGTTATGCTTTAGGGTGAAATTCTGGTTAAGGGTGAGGATTCGGCTCAGGGTTAGGGTTAGAGTTAGGGTCAGTGGTTAGGGTTAGGTTTAGGGTTAAGGTTAGTTTTAGGCTAAGGATTAGGATTAGAGTTAGGGTTAAGGGTTACTGTTTCAGTTAGGTTTAGGTTAAGGTTATAATTAGGGTTAAGTTTAGGGTTAGGGTAAGAGTTAGAGTTACATTTACAGTTAAGGTGAGGGTTCTGGGTAAGTGTTACCGTTAAGGTTAGGGTTAGGGCTAGGGTTAGGGTTAGAGTTAAGGTTAAGGGTTAGGGTTAGGTTTAAGTTTATGGTAGGCTTAAAGATAGGGTTGAGGTTAGGTTAGGGTTAGGGTCAGGGTTAGAATTAGAATTAGGTTTAGGGCGAGGATTAGGGTCAGAGTTATTGTAAGGGTTAGGTTTCGGGTTACAGGTGGGCCAAGGTTAAGGTGAGGGTTAGGTTTATGGGGAGGGTTAGGGTTAAAGTCAGGGTGAGTTTTAGGTTAGGGATAGGGTGAAGTTTAAGATAGGGTGAGGGTTAGGGTTATGGCTAAGGTTTGGGCTTGTTTTCAGGTTAGTGTTAAGGTTATGTTCAGGGTTAGGGTTACGTTCAGGGGTTGTGTTCAGTTTTAGGGTTAGGGTTAGATTTAAGGTTAGGGTTAAGTTTAGTGTTACGTTTAGGGTTAGGGTCATGGTTGTGTTAGGCTTTGTGGTTGGGGTGAGGGTTAGTTTTAGGGTTAGGGTTGGTTAGGGTTAGGATTACCGTTATGATAAGGCGTTAGGGGTTAGAGGTGTAGTTTAGGGTTAGGGTTTGGGTGAGGGTTCCGGTTAGGCCTTGCGGTTCTGGTCATGGTTAGGTTTGGTTTAGGCTTAGGGTTAGGTGCATGATTCGGTTTCGGGTTAGTGTTAGAGTTAGGGTGAGAGTTAGTGTTAAGGTTTTTGCTAGGCTTTGGTGTTAGGGTTAGGGTTTGTGTTAGGGTTAGGTTTATCATTAGGGCTCAGGGGTTTCAGGTTAATGTTAGGGTTAGGGTTAGGGATAGCATTAGGGTTAGGGTTGTGGGATACGGTTAGGATTTAGGGTGCGGGTTACGGTTAGTTTTCCAGTTAAGGTGAGGGTTTAGGGTAATTGTTACGATTAGGGTTATAGTCAGAGTTAGGGTTTGGTTTAGGATTAGGGTTAGGTGTAGGGTAAGAATTAGGTTTAGGTCCATGTTGAGGGTTAGACTTAGTGTTCTATTTAGGGTCAGGGTTAGGGGTAGGGTTAGGATTAGGTCTAGGGTTAGGATTAGGATTATTTTAGGGTTAGGTTCAGGGCTATTGTAAGTGTTCGGTTTAGGGTTACAGATGGACTAGCGTTATTCTTAGAGTTAGGTTTAAGGTTAGGGTTTGGGTTAGGTCTAGGTTTAGGGTTAAGGTTATGGTTAGTGTTTGGATGAAGTTCAGGATAGGGTGAGGGTTATTTTTATGGTGAGGGCTAGGGTTTGGGTTTGTGTGCAGGTTAGTGTTAAGGATAGGTTTAGGGTTCGGTGAGGGTTAGGCGTTATGTCTAGGGTCAGCGTTAGGTTAGGTTTAGGGTTAGTGTGAAGTTTAGGTTAAGGGTGAGGGTTATGGTAAGGGTTAGGATTATAGACGGTGTTAGACGTTAGGTTTAGGGTGTTAGGGTTAGGTTTATGGTTAGGGTAGATTTAAGTTTAGGTTTAATATTAGGGTTAGGGTTAGATTTGGGTTACTGTTCGTATTAGGGTTAGGGTTAGGGATAAGTTTGGGGATAGCGTCAGGTTTAGGGTTGGGGATACGGTTAAGGATTAGGGTGAGGGTTAGGGTTAGGTTTACAGTTAAGGCGAGGGTTTAGGGTCATTGTTATGGTTAGGGTTAGAGTTAGAGTTAGGCTTAGGGTTAGGGTGAAGCTTCAGTTAATAGTCAGGGTTAGGCTTAAGGTTAGAGTAGGGTTAAGGTTAGTGTTCGGGTTAGGTATAGCGTTAGGGTTTGGGTAGGGGTAAGGTTAGGGTTAAGGCTAGGTTTACGGTAAAGGGTAGGGCTAGCTTAGGGTTAGATTTAGAGTTGGAGTTAGTGCTAGGGTTTAGGATGATGGTTATGGTCAGGTTTAGAGTTGTTGTTAGGGTTAGGGTAGAGTTAAGGTTAGGGTTAATTTAGGGTTAGAGAAAGGGTTAGGTTTAGGTCTGGGTTAGGTGTAGGATGCGGGGTAGGGTTAGGGTTAGGGGTTCATGGGAGGGTTAGTGTTAAGTTTCCATTAAGCTGATGTTTTAGGGTGTTACTGTTAGGGCTAGGGTTAGCATTAGGTTTAGGGTCAGGGCTAGAGTTAGGGGATAGTTAAGGCTTAGCTTTACTTTCAGCGTTAGGGTTAGCCTTAGGTTTAGGGTGAAGTTTAGGTTAAGGATGAGGGTTAGAGTTAGGGTTAGGCATTTGGGTTAAGGTTAGGGTTAGGTTTAGGATTAGGGTTAGGGTTAGGTGTTTGGGTTAATGTTAGGGTCAGGTTTAGGGTTCGGCTTAGGGTTAGGGCTACAGCTGGGGTAAAGTTTAATTGAAGGGTGAGGGTTGAGCTTAGGGTTAGCGTTAGGGGTTAGGGTTAGAGCTTAGGTTAGGATTAAGTGTAGGGTTAAGGTTAGGTTTAGATTTAGGGTTAGGGTTAGTGTTAGGGTTAAGTCATGTTTAGGTTTAGGGCTAGGTGAAGGTTATAGATAGGGTTAGGTTAAGGGTTGAGGTTAGGTTTAGATGGTAAGATGAGGGTTAGTGCTAGGTTTCCATTTAAGCTGAGTGTGTAGGGTAAGTTTTAGGGTTAGGATTAGGGTTAGAGTTAGGGTTAGGGTCAGGGTTAGTTTTGAGTTTAGAGTTAGGGTTACGTTTATGGTACGGTCAGGGTTAGGGGAGATTTAGTGTTACGTTTAGTTTTAGGGCTAGGGTTACAGAGAAGTTTATGTGAAGCGAGAGGGTTGGGGTTAGGGGTTTGGGTTCAGGTCAGAGTCAGGGTTAGGGTTAGGTTTAGGGTTAGGGTTACGTGTAGTGTTAGTGTTAGTTTTGCTTAGGGTTCGGGTTTGAATGAAGTGAGGGTACGCTTAGCGTTATGCTTTAGGGTGAAATTCTGGTTAAGGGTGAGGATTCGGCTCAGGGTTAGGGTTAGAGTTAGGGTCAGTGGTTAGGGTTAGGTTTAGGGTTAAGGTTAGTTTTAGGCTAAGGATTAGGATTAGAGTTAGGGTTAAGGGTTACTGTTTCAGTTAGGTTTAGGTTAAGGTTATAATTAGGGTTAAGTTTAGGGTTAGGGTAAGAGTTAGAGTTACATTTACAGTTAAGGTGAGGGTTCTGGGTAAGTGTTACCGTTAAGGTTAGGGTTAGGGCTAGGGTTAGGGTTAGAGTTAAGGTTAAGGGTTAGGGTTAGGTTTAAGTTTATGGTAGGCTTAAAGATAGGGTTGAGGTTAGGTTAGGGTTAGGGTCAGGGTCAGGGTTAGAATTAGAATTAGGTTTAGGGCGAGGATTAGGGTCAGAGTTATTGTAAGGGTTAGGTTTCGGGTTACAGGTGGGCCAAGGTTAAGGTGAGGGTTAGGTTTATGGGGAGGGTTAGGGTTAAAGTCAGGGTGAGTTTTAGGTTAGGGATAGGGTGAAGTTTAAGATAGGGTGAGGGTTAGGGTTATGGCTAAGGTTTGGGCTTGTTTTCAGGTTAGTGTTAAGGTTATGTTCAGGGTTAGGGTTACGTTCAGGGGTTGTGTTCAGTTTTAGGGTTAGGGTTAGATTTAAGGTTAGGGTTAAGTTTAGTGTTACGTTTAGGGTTAGGGTCATGGTTGTGTTAGGCTTTGTGGTTGGGGTGAGGGTTAGTTTTAGGGTTAGGGTTGGTTAGGGTTAGGATTACCGTTATGATAAGGCGTTAGGGGTTAGAGGTGTAGTTTAGGGTTAGGGTTTGGGTGAGGGTTCCGGTTAGGCCTTGCGGTTCTGGTCATGGTTAGGTTTGGTTTAGGCTTAGGGTTAGGTGCATGATTCGGTTTCGGGTTAGTGTTAGAGTTAGGGTGAGAGTTAGTGTTAAGGTTTTTGCTAGGCTTTGGTGTTAGGGTTAGGGTTTGTGTTAGGGTTAGGTTTATCATTAGGGCTCAGGGGTTTCAGGTTAATGTTAGGGTTAGGGTTAGGGATAGCATTAGGGTTAGGGTTGTGGGATACGGTTAGGATTTAGGGTGCGGGTTACGGTTAGTTTTGCAGTTAAGGTGAGGGTTTAGGGTAATTGTTACGATTAGGGTTATAGTCAGAGTTAGGGTTTGGTTTAGGATTAGGGTTCGGTGTAGGGTAAGAATTAGGTTTAGGTCCATGTTGAGGGTTAGACTTAGTGTTCTATTTAGGGTCAGGGTTAGGGGTAGGGTTAGGATTAGGTCTAGGGTTAGGATTAGGATTATTTTAGGGTTAGGTTCAGGGCTATTGTAAGTGTTCGGTTTAGGGTTACAGATGGACTAGCGTTATTCTTAGAGTTAGGTTTAAGGTTAGGGTTTGGGTTAGGTCTAGGTTTAGGGTTAAGGTTATGGTTAGTGTTTGGATGAAGTTCAGGATAGGGTGAGGGTTATTTTTATGGTGAGGGCTAGGGTTTGGGTTTGTGTGCAGGTTAGTGTTAAGGATAGGTTTAGGGTTCGGTGAGGGTTAGGCGTTATGTCTAGGGTCAGCGTTAGGTTAGGTTTAGGGTTAGTGTGAAGTTTAGGTTAAGGGTGAGGGTTATGGTAAGGGTTAGGATTATAGACGGTGTTAGACGTTAGGTTTAGGGTGTTAGGGTTAGGTTTATGGTTAGGGTAGATTTAAGTTTAGGTTTAATATTAGGGTTAGGGTTAGATTTGGGTTACTGTTCGTATTAGGGTTAGGGTTAGGGATAAGTTTGGGGATAGCGTCAGGTTTAGGGTTGGGGATACGGTTAAGGATTAGGGTGAGGGTTAGGGTTAGGTTTACAGTTAAGGCGAGGGTTTAGGGTCATTGTTATGGTTAGGGTTAGAGTTAGAGTTAGGCTTAGGGTTAGGGTGAAGCTTCAGTTAATAGTCAGGGTTAGGCTTAAGGTTAGAGTAGGGTTAAGGTTAGTGTTCGGGTTAGGTATAGCGTTAGGGTTTGGGTAGGGGTAAGGTTAGGGTTAAGGCTAGGTTTACGGTAAAGGGTAGGGCTAGCTTAGGGTTAGATTTAGAGTTGGAGTTAGTGCTAGGGTTTAGGATGATGGTTATGGTCAGGTTCAGAGTTGTTGTTAGGGTTAGGGTAGAGTTAAGGTTAGGGTTAATTTAGGGTTAGAGAAAGGGTTAGGTTTAGGTCTGGGTTAGGTGTAGGATGCGGGGTAGGGTTAGGGTTAGGGGTTCATGGGAGGGTTAGTGTTAAGTTTCCATTAAGCTGATGTTTTAGGGTGTTACTGTTAGGGCTAGGGTTAGCATTAGGTTTAGGGTCAGGGCTAGAGTTAGGGGATAGTTAAGGCTTAGCTTTACTTTCAGCGTTAGGGTTAGCCTTAGGTTTAGGGTGAAGTTTAGGTTAAGGATGAGGGTTAGAGTTAGGGTTAGGCATTTGGGTTAAGGTTAGGGTTAGGTTTAGGATTAGGGTTAGGGTTAGGTGTTTGGGTTAATGTTAGGGTCAGGTTTAGGGTTCGGCTTAGGGTTAGGGCTACAGCTGGGGTAAAGTTTAATTGAAGGGTGAGGGTTGAGCTTAGGGTTAGCGTTAGGGGTTAGGGTTAGAGCTTAGGTTAGGATTAAGTGTAGGGTTAAGGTTAGGTTTAGATTTAGGGTTAGGGTTAGTGTTAGGGTTAAGTCATGTTTAGGTTTAGGGCTAGGTGAAGGTTATAGATAGGGTTAGGTTAAGGGTTGAGGTTAGGTTTAGATGGTAAGATGAGGGTTAGTGCTAGGTTTCCATTGAAGCTGAGTGTGTAGGGTAAGTTTTAGGGTTAGGATTAGGGTTAGAGTTAGGGTTAGGGTCAGGGTTAGTTTTGAGTTTAGAGTTAGGGTTACGTTTATGGTACGGTCAGGGTTAGGGGAGATTTAGTGTTACGTTTAGTTTTAGGGCTAGGGTTACAGAGAAGTTTATGTGAAGCGAGAGGGTTGGGGTTAGGGGTTTGGGTTCAGGTCAGAGTCAGGGTTAGGGTTAGGTTTAGGGTTAGGGTTACGTGTAGTGTTAGTGTTAGTTTTGCTTAGGGTTCGGGTTTGAATGAAGTGAGGGTACGCTTAGCGTTATGCTTTAGGGTGAAATTCTGGTTAAGGGTGAGGGTTCGGCTCAGGGTTAGGGTTAGAGTTAGGGTCAGTGGTTAGGGTTAGGTTTAGGGTTAAGGTTACTTTTAGGCTAAGGATTAGGATTAGAGTTAGGGTTAAGGGTTACTGTTTCAGTTAGGTTTAGGTTAAGGTTATAATTAGGGTTAAGTTTAGGGTTAGGGTAAGAGTTAGAGTTACATTTACAGTTAAGGTGAGGGTTCTGGGTAAGTGTTACCGTTAAGGTTAGGGTTAGGGCTAGGGTTAGGGTTAGAGTTAAGGTTAAGGGTTAGGGTTAGGTTTAAGTTTATGGTAGGCTTAAAGATAGGGTTGAGGTTAGGTTAGGGTTAGGGTCAGGGTCAGGGTTAGAATTAGAATTAGGTTTAGGGCGAGGATTAGGGTCAGAGTTATTGTAAGGGTTAGGTTTCGGGTTACAGGTGGGCCAAGGTTAAGGTGAGGGTTAGGTTTATGGGGAGGGTTAGGGTTAAAGTCAGGGTGAGTTTTAGGTTAGGGATAGGGTGAAGATTAAGATAGGGTGAGGGTTAGGGTTATGGCTAAGGTTTGGGCTTGTTTTCAGGTTAGTGTTAAGGTTATGTTCAGGGTTAGGGTTACGTTCAGGGGTTGTGTTCAGTTTTAGGGTTAGGGTTAGATTTAAGGTTAGGGTTAAGTTTAGTGTTACGTTTAGGGTTAGGGTCATGGTTGTGTTAGGCTTTGTGGTTGGGGTGAGGGTTAGTTTTAGGGTTAGGGTTGGTTAGGGTTAGGATTACCGTTATGATAAGGCGTTAGGGGTTAGAGGTGTAGTTTAGGGTTAGGGTTTGGGTGAGGGTTCCGGTTAGGCCTTGCGGTTCTGGTCATGGTTAGGTTTGGTTTAGGCTTAGGGTTAGGTGCATGATTCGGTTTCGGGTTAGTGTTAGAGTTAGGGTGAGAGTTAGTGTTAAGGTTTTTGCTAGGCTTTGGTGTTAGGGTTAGGGTTTGTGTTAGGGTTAGGTTTATCATTAGGGCTCAGGGGTTTCAGGTTAATGTTAGGGTTAGGGTTAGGGATAGCATTAGGGTTAGGGTTGTGGGATACGGTTAGGATTTAGGGTGCGGGTTACGGTTAGTTTTGCAGTTAAGGTGAGGGTTTAGGGTAATTGTTACGATTAGGGTTATAGTCAGAGTTAGGGTTTGGTTTAGGATTAGGGTTAGGTGTAGGGTAAGAATTAGGTTTAGGTCCATGTTGAGGGTTAGACTTAGTGTTCTATTTAGGGTCAGGGTTAGGGGTAGGGTTAGGATTAGGTCTAGGGTTAGGATTAGGATTATTTTAGTGTTAGGTTCAGGGCTATTGTAAGTGTTCGGTTTAGGGTTACAGATGGACTAGCGTTATTCTTAGAGTTAGGTTTAAGGTTAGGGTTTGGGTTAGGTCTAGGTTTAGGGTTAAGGTTATGGTTAGTGTTTGGATGAAGTTCAGGATAGGGTGAGGGTTATTTTTATGGTGAGGGCTAGGGTTTGGGTTTGTGTGCAGGTTAGTGTTAAGGATAGGTTTAGGGTTCGGTGAGGGTTAGGCGTTATGTCTAGGGTCAGCGTTAGGTTAGGTTTAGGGTTAGTGTGAAGTTTAGGTTAAGGGTGAGGGTTATGGTAAGGGTTAGGATTATAGACGGTGTTAGACGTTAGGTTTAGGGTGTTAGGGTTAGGTTTATGGTTAGGGTAGATTTAAGTTTAGGTTTAATATTAGGGTTAGGGTTAGATTTGGGTTACTGTTCGTATTAGGGTTAGGGTTAGGGATAAGTTTGGGGATAGCGTCAGGTTTAGGGTTGGGGATACGGTTAAGGATTAGGGTGAGGGTTAGGGTTAGGTTTACAGTTAAGGCGAGGGTTTAGGGTCATTGTTATGGTTAGGGTTAGAGTTAGAGTTAGGCTTAGGGTTAGGGTGAAGTTTCAGTTAATAGTCAGGGTTAGGCTTAAGGTTAGAGTAGGGTTAAGGTTAGTGTTCGGGTTAGGTATAGCGTTAGGGTTTGGGTAGGGGTAAGGTTAGGGTTAAGGCTAGGTTTACGGTAAAGGGTAGGGCTAGCTTAGGGTTAGATTTAGAGTTGGAGTTAGTGCTAGGGTTTAGGATGATGGTTATGGTCAGGTTCAGAGTTGTTGTTAGGGTTAGGGTAGAGTTAAGGTTAGGGTTAATTTAGGGTTAGAGAAAGGGTTAGGTTTAGGTCTGGGTTAGGTGTAGGATGCGGGGTAGGGTTAGGGTTAGGGGTTCATGGGAGGGTTAGTGTTAAGTTTCCATTAAGCTGATGTTTTAGGGTGTTACTGTTAGGGCTAGGGTTAGCATTAGGTTTAGGGTCAGGGCTAGAGTTAGGGGATAGTTAAGGGTTAGCTTTACTTTCAGGGTTAGGGTTAGCCTTAGGTTTAGGGTGAAGTTTAGGTTAAGGATGAGGGTTAGGGTTAGGGTTAGGCATTTGGGTTAAGGTTAGGGTTAGGTTTAGGATTAGGCTTAGGGTTAGGGTTAGGTGTTTGGGTTAATGTTAGGGTCAGGTTTAGGGTTCGGCTTAGGGTTAGGGCTACAGCTGGGGTAAAGTTTAATTGAAGGGTGAGGGTTGAGCTTAGGGTTAGCGTTAGGGGTTAGGGTTAGAGCTTAGGTTAGGATTAAGTGTAGGGTTAAGGTTAGGTTTAGATTTAGGGTTAGGGTTAGTGTTAGGGTTAAGTCATGTTTAGGTTTAGGGCTAGGTGAAGGTTATAGATAGGGTTAGGTTAAGGGTTGAGGTTAGGTTTAGATGGT
This sequence comes from Loxodonta africana, assembly GCF_030014295.1. Taxonomy (NCBI): domain Eukaryota; kingdom Metazoa; phylum Chordata; class Mammalia; order Proboscidea; family Elephantidae; genus Loxodonta; species Loxodonta africana. The sequence continues at coordinate 203,394 of NW_026974988.1, read as the reverse complement.
AAGATGAGGGTTAGTGCTAGGTTTCCATTGAAGCTGAGTGTGTAGGGTAAGTTTTAGGGTTAGGATTAGGGTTAGAGTTAGGGTTAGGGTCAGGGTTAGTTTTGAGTTTAGAGTTAGGGTTACGTTTATGGTACGGTCAGGGTTAGGGGAGATTTAGTGTTACGTTTAGTTTTAGGGCTAGGGTTACAGAGAAGTTTATGTGAAGCGAGAGGGTTGGGGTTAGGGGTTTGGGTTCAGGTCAGAGTCAGGGTTAGGGTTAGGTTTAGGGTTAGGGTTACGTGTAGTGTTAGTGTTAGTTTTGCTTAGGGTTCGGGTTTGAATGAAGTGAGGGTACGCTTAGCGTTATGCTTTAGGGTGAAATTCTGGTTAAGGGTGAGGGTTTTTTTCGGCTCAGGGTTAGGGTTAGAGTTAGGGTCAGTGGTTAGGGTTAGGTTTAGGGTTAAGGTTAGTTTTAGGCTAAGGATTAGGATTAGAGTTAGGGTTAAGGGTTACTGTTTCAGTTAGGTTTAGGTTAAGGTTATAATTAGGGTTAAGTTTAGGGTTAGGGTAAGAGTTAGAGTTACATTTACAGTTAAGGTGAGGGTTCTGGGTAAGTGTTACCGTTAAGGTTAGGGTTAGGGCTAGGGTTAGGGTTAGAGTTAAGGTTAAGGGTTAGGGTTAGGTTTAAGTTTATGGTAGGCTTAAAGATAGGGTTGAGGTTAGGTTAGGGTTAGGGTCAGGGTCAGGGTTAGAATTAGAATTAGGTTTAGGGCGAGGATTAGGGTCAGAGTTATTGTAAGGGTTAGGTTTCGGGTTACAGGTGGGCCAAGGTTAAGGTGAGGGTTAGGTTTCTGGGGAGGGTTAGGGTTAAAGTCAGGGTGAGTTTTAGGTTAGGGATAGGGTGAAGTTTAAGATAGGGTGAGGGTTAGGGTTATGGCTAAGGTTTGGGCTTGTTTTCAGGTTAGTGTTAAGGTTATGTTCAGGGTTAGGGTTACGTTCAGGGGTTGTGTTCAGTTTTAGGGTTAGGGTTAGATTTAAGGTTAGGGTTAAGTTTAGTGTTACGTTTAGGGTTAGGGTCATGGTTGTGTTAGGCTTTGTGGTTGGGGTGAGGGTTAGTTTTAGGGTTAGGGTTGGTTAGGGTTAGGATTACCGTTATGATAAGGCGTTAGGGGTTAGAGGTGTAGTTTAGGGTTAGGGTTTGGGTGAGGGTTCCGGTTAGGCCTTGCGGTTCTGGTCATGGTTAGGTTTGGTTTAGGCTTAGGGTTAGGTGCATGATTCGGTTTCGGGTTAGTGTTAGAGTTAGGGTGAGAGTTAGTGTTAAGGTTTTTGCTAGGCTTTGGTGTTAGGGTTAGGGTTTGTGTTAGGGTTAGGTTTATCATTAGGGCTCAGGGGTTTCAGGTTAATGTTAGGGTTAGGGTTAGGGATAGCATTAGGGTTAGGGTTGTGGGATACGGTTAGGATTTAGGGTGCGGGTTACGGTTAGTTTTCCAGTTAAGGTGAGGGTTTAGGGTAATTGTTACGATTAGGGTTATAGTCAGAGTTAGGGTTTGGTTTAGGATTAGGGTTAGGTGTAGGGTAAGAATTAGGTTTAGGTCCATGTTGAGGGTTAGACTTAGTGTTCTATTTAGGGTCAGGGTTAGGGGTAGGGTTAGGATTAGGTCTAGGGTTAGGATTAGGATTATTTTAGGGTTAGGTTCAGGGCTATTGTAAGTGTTCGGTTTAGGGTTACAGATGGACTAGCGTTATTCTTAGAGTTAGGTTTAAGGTTAGGGTTTGGGTTAGGTCTAGGTTTAGGGTTAAGGTTATGGTTAGTGTTTGGATGAAGTTCAGGATAGGGTGAGGGTTATTTTTATGGTGAGGGCTAGGGTTTGGGTTTGTGTGCAGGTTAGTGTTGAGGATAGGTTTAGGGTTCGGTGAGGGTTAGGCGTTATGTCTAGGGTCAGCGTTAGGTTAGGTTTAGGGTTAGTGTGAAGTTTAGGTTAAGGGTGAGGGTTATGGTAAGGGTTAGGATTATAGACGGTGTTAGACGTTAGGTTTAGGGTGTTAGGGTTAGGTTTATGGTTAGGGTAGATTTAAGTTTAGGTTTAATATTAGGGTTAGGGTTAGATTTGGGTTACTGTTCGTATTAGGGTTAGGGTTAGGGATAAGTTTGGGGATAGCGTTAGGTTTAGGGTTGGGGATACGGTTAAGGATTAGGGTGAGGGTTAGGGTTAGGTTTACAGTTAAGGCGAGGGTTTAGGGTAATTGTTATGGTTAGGGTTAGAGTTAGAGTTAGGCTTAGGGTTAGGGTGAAGTTTCAGTTAATAGTCAGGGTTAGGCTTAAGGTTAGAGTAGGGTTAAGGTTAGTGTTCGGGTTAGGTATAGCGTTAGGGTTTGGGTAGGGGTAAGGTTAGGGTTAAGGCTAGGTTTACGGTAAAGGGTAGGGCTAGCTTAGGGTTAGATTTAGAGTTGGAGTTAGTGCTAGGGTTTAGGATGATGGTTATGGTCAGGTTTAGAGTTGTTGTTAGGGTTAGGGTAGAGTTAAGGTTAGGGTTAATTTAGGGTTAGAGAAAGGGTTAGGTTTAGGTCTGGGTTAGGTGTAGGATGCGGGGTAGGGTTAGGGTTAGGGGTTCATGGGAGGGTTAGTGTTAAGTTTACATTAAGCTGATGTTTTAGGGTGTTACTGTTAGGGCTAGGGTTAGCATTAGGTTTAGGGTCAGGGCTAGAGTTAGGGGATAGTTAAGGCTTAGCTTTACTTTCAGGGTTAGGGTTAGCCTTAGGTTTAGGGTGAAGTTTAGGTTAAGGATGAGGGTTAGGGTTAGGGTTAGGCATTTGGGTTAAGGTTAGGGTTAGGTTTAGGATTAGGCTTAGGGTTAGGGTTAGGTGTTTGGGTTAATGTTAGGGTCAGGTTTAGGGTTCGGCTTAGGGTTAGGGCTACAGCTGGGGTAAAGTTTAATTGAAGGGTGAGGGTTGAGCTTAGGGTTAGCGTTAGGGGTTAGGGTTAGAGCTTAGGTTAGGATTAAGTGTAGGGTTTAGGTTAGGTTTAGATTTAGGGTTAGGGTTAGTGTTAGGGTTAAGTCATGTTTAGGTTTAGGGCTAGGTGAAGGTTATAGATAGGGTTAGGTTAAGGGTTGAGGTTAGGTTTAGATGGTAAGATGAGGGTTAGTGCTAGGTTTCCATTGAAGCTGAGTGTGTAGGGTAAGTTTTAGGGTTAGGATTAGGGTTAGAGTTAGGGTTAGGGTCAGGGTTAGTTTTGAGTTTAGAGTTAGGGTTACGTTTATGGTACGGTCAGGGTTAGGGGAGATTTAGTGTTACGTTTAGTTTTAGGGCTAGGGTTACAGAGAAGTTTATGTGAAGCGAGAGGGTTGGGGTTAGGGGTTTGGGTTCAGGTCAGAGTCAGGGTTAGGGTTAGGTTTAGGGTTAGGGTTACGTGTAGTGTTAGTGTTAGTTTTGCTTAGGGTTCGGGTTTGAATGAAGTTAGGGTACACTTAGCGTTATGCTTTAGGGTGAAATTCTGGTTAAGGGTGAGGGTTTTTTTCGGCTCAGGGTTAGGGTTAGAGTTAGGGTCAGTGGTTAGGGTTAGGTTTAGGGTTAAGGTTAGTTTTAGGCTAAGGATTAGGATTAGAGTTAGGGTTAAGGGTTACTGTTTCAGTTAGGTTTAGGTTAAGGTTATAATTAGGGTTAAGTTTAGGGTTAGGGTAAGAGTTAGAGTTACATTTACAGTTAAGGTGAGGGTTCTGGGTAAGTGTTACCGTTAAGGTTAGGGTTAGGGCTAGGGTTAGGGTTAGAGTTAAGGTTAAGGGTTAGGGTTAGGTTTAAGTTTATGGTAGGCTTAAAGATAGGGTTGAGGTTAGGTTAGGGTTAGGGTCAGGGTCAGGGTTAGAATTAGAATTAGGTTTAGGGCGAGGATTAGGGTCAGAGTTATTGTAAGGGTTAGGTTTCGGGTTACAGGTGGGCCAAGGTTAAGGTGAGGGTTAGGTTTATGGGGAGGGTTAGGGTTAAAGTCAGGGTGAGTTTTAGGTTAGGGATAGGGTGAAGATTAAGATAGGGTGAGGGTTAGGGTTATGGCTAAGGTTTGGGCTTGTTTTCAGGTTAGTGTTAAGGTTATGTTCAGGGTTAGGGTTACGTTCAGGGGTTGTGTTCAGTTTTAGGGTTAGGGTTAGATTTAAGGTTAGGGTTAAGTTTAGTGTTACGTTTAGGGTTAGGGTCATGGTTGTGTTAGGCTTTGTGGTTGGGGTGAGGGTTAGTTTTAGGGTTAGGGTTGGTTAGGGTTAGGATTACCGTTATGATAAGGCGTTAGGGGTTAGAGGTGTAGTTTAGGGTTAGGGTTTGGGTGAGGGTTCCGGTTAGGCCTTGCGGTTCTGGTCATGGTTAGGTTTGGTTTAGGCTTAGGGTTAGGTGCATGATTCGGTTTCGGGTTAGTGTTAGAGTTAGGGTGAGAGTTAGTGTTAAGGTTTTTGCTAGGCTTTGGTGTTAGGGTTAGGGTTTGTGTTAGGGTTAGGTTTATCATTAGGGCTCAGGGGTTTCAGGTTAATGTTAGGGTTAGGGTTAGGGATAGCATTAGGGTTAGGGTTGTGGGATACGGTTAGGATTTAGGGTGCGGGTTACGGTTAGTTTTCCAGTTAAGGTGAGGGTTTAGGGTAATTGTTACGATTAGGGTTATAGTCAGAGTTAGGGTTTGGTTTAGGATTAGGGTTAGGTGTAGGGTAAGAATTAGGTTTAGGTCCATGTTGAGGGTTAGACTTAGTGTTCTATTTAGGGTCAGGGTTAGGGGTAGGGTTAGGATTAGGTCTAGGGTTAGGATTAGGATTATTTTAGGGTTAGGTTCAGGGCTATTGTAAGTGTTCGGTTTAGGGTTACAGATGGACTAGCGTTATTCTTAGAGTTAGGTTTAAGGTTAGGGTTTGGGTTAGGTCTAGGTTTAGGGTTAAGGTTATGGTTAGTGTTTGGATGAAGTTCAGGATAGGGTGAGGGTTATTTTTATGGTGAGGGCTAGGGTTTGGGTTTGTGTGCAGGTTAGTGTTAAGGATAGGTTTAGGGTTCGGTGAGGGTTAGGCGTTATGTCTAGGGTCAGCGTTAGGTTAGGTTTAGGGTTAGTGTGAAGTTTAGGTTAAGGGTGAGGGTTATGGTAAGGGTTAGGATTATAGACGGTGTTAGACGTTAGGTTTAGGGTGTTAGGGTTAGGTTTATGGTTAGGGTAGATTTAAGTTTAGGTTTAATATTAGGGTTAGGGTTAGATTTGGGTTACTGTTCGTATTAGGGTTAGGGTTAGGGATAAGTTTGGGGATAGCGTCAGGTTTAGGGTTGGGGATACGGTTAAGGATTAGGGTGAGGGTTAGGGTTAGGTTTACAGTTAAGGCGAGGGTTTAGGGTCATTGTTATGGTTAGGGTTAGAGTTAGAGTTAGGCTTAGGGTTAGGGTGAAGTTTCAGTTACTAGTCAGGGTTAGGCTTAAGGTTAGAGTAGGGTTAAGGTTAGTGTTCGGGTTAGGTATAGCGTTAGGGTTTGGGTAGGGGTAAGGTTAGGGTTAAGGCTAGGTTTACGGTAAAGGGTAGGGCTAGCTTAGGGTTAGATTTAGAGTTGGAGTTAGTGCTAGGGTTTAGGATGATGGTTATGGTCAGGTTTAGAGTTGTTGTTAGGGTTAGGGTAGAGTTAAGGTTAGGGTTAATTTAGGGTTAGAGAAAGGGTTAGGTTTAGGTCTGGGTTAGGTGTAGGATGCGGGGTAGGGTTAGGGTTAGGGGTTCATGGGAGGGTTAGTGTTAAGTTTACATTAAGCTGATGTTTTAGGGTGTTACTGTTAGGGCTAGGGTTAGCATTAGGTTTAGGGTCAGGGCTAGAGTTAGGGGATAGTTAAGGCTTAGCTTTACTTTCAGGGTTAGGGTTAGCCTTAGGTTTAGGGTGAAGTTTAGGTTAAGGATGAGGGTTAGGGTTAGGGTTAGGCATTTGGGTTAAGGTTAGGGTTAGGTTTAGGATTAGGCTTAGGGTTAGGGTTAGGTGTTTGGGTTAATGTTAGGGTCAGGTTTAGGGTTCGGCTTAGGGTTAGGGCTACAGCTGGGGTAAAGTTTAATTGAAGGGTGAGGGTTGAGCTTAGGGTTAGCGTTAGGGGTTAGGGTTAGAGCTTAGGTTAGGATTAAGTGTAGGGTTAAGGTTAGGTTTAGATTTAGGGTTAGGGTTAGTGTTAGGGTTAAGTCATGTTTAGGTTTAGGGCTAGGTGAAGGTTATAGATAGGGTTAGGTTAAGGGTTGAGGTTAGGTTTAGATGGTAAGATGAGGGTTAGTGCTAGGTTTCCATTGAAGCTGAGTGTGTAGGGTAAGTTTTAGGGTTAGGATTAGGGTTAGAGTTAGGGTTAGGGTCAGGGTTAGTTTTGAGTTTAGAGTTAGGGTTACGTTTATGGTACGGTCAGGGTTAGGGGAGATTTAGTGTTACGTTTAGTTTTAGGGCTAGGGTTACAGAGAAGTTTATGTGAAGCGAGAGGGTTGGGGTTAGGGGTTTGGGTTCAGGTCAGAGTCAGGGTTAGGGTTAGGTTTAGGGTTAGGGTTACGTGTAGTGTTAGTGTTAGTTTTGCTTAGGGTTCGGGTTTGAATGAAGTTAGGGTACGCTTAGCGTTATGCTTTAGGGTGAAATTCTGGTTAAGGGTGAGGATTCGGCTCAGGGTTAGGGTTAGAGTTAGGGTCAGTGGTTAGGGTTAGGTTTAGGGTTAAGGTTAGTTTTAGGCTAAGGATTAGGATTAGAGTTAGGGTTAAGGGTTACTGTTTCAGTTAGGTTTAGGTTAAGGTTATAATTAGGGTTAAGTTTAGGGTTAGGGTAAGAGTTAGAGTTACATTTACAGTTAAGGTGAGGGTTCTGGGTAAGTGTTACCGTTAAGGTTAGGGTTAGGGCTAGGGTTAGGGTTAGAGTTAAGGTTAAGGGTTAGGGTTAGGTTTAAGTTTATGGTAGGCTTAAAGATAGGGTTGAGGTTAGGTTAGGGTTAGGGTCAGGGTCAGGGTTAGAATTAGAATTAGGTTTAGGGCGAGGATTAGGGTCAGAGTTATTGTAAGGGTTAGGTTTCGGGTTACAGGTGGGCCAAGGTTAAGGTGAGGGTTAGGTTTATGGGGAGGGTTAGGGTTAAAGTCAGGGTGAGTTTTAGGTTAGGGATAGGGTGAAGATTAAGATAGGGTGAGGGTTAGGGTTATGGCTAAGGTTTGGGCTTGTTTTCAGGTTAGTGTTAAGGTTATGTTCAGGGTTAGGGTTACGTTCAGGGGTTGTGTTCAGTTTTAGGGTTAGGGTTAGATTTAAGGTTAGGGTTAAGTTTAGTGTTACGTTTAGGGTTAGGGTCATGGTTGTGTTAGGCTTTGTGGTTGGGGTGAGGGTTAGTTTTAGGGTTAGGGTTGGTTAGGGTTAGGATTACCGTTATGATAAGGCGTTAGGGGTTAGAGGTGTAGTTTAGGGTTAGGGTTTGGGTGAGGGTTCCGGTTAGGCCTTGCGGTTCTGGTCATGGTTAGGTTTGGTTTAGGCTTAGGGTTAGGTGCATGATTCGGTTTCGGGTTAGTGTTAGAGTTAGGGTGAGAGTTAGTGTTAAGGTTTTTGCTAGGCTTTGGTGTTAGGGTTAGGGTTTGTGTTAGGGTTAGGTTTATCATTAGGGCTCAGGGGTTTCAGGTTAATGTTAGGGTTAGGCTTAGGGATAGCATTAGGGTTAGGGTTGTGGGATACGGTTAGGATTTAGGGTGCGGGTTACGGTTAGTTTTCCAGTTAAGGTGAGGGTTTAGGGTAATTGTTACGATTAGGGTTATAGTCAGAGTTAGGGTTTGGTTTAGGATTAGGGTTAGGTGTAGGGTAAGAATTAGGTTTAGGTCCATGTTGAGGGTTAGACTTAGTGTTCTATTTAGGGTCAGGGTTAGGGGTAGGGTTAGGATTAGGTCTAGGGTTAGGATTAGGATTATTTTAGGGTTAGGTTCAGGGCTATTGTAAGTGTTCGGTTTAGGGTTACAGATGGACTAGCGTTATTCTTAGAGTTAGGTTTAAGGTTAGGGTTTGGGTTAGGTCTAGGTTTAGGGTTAAGGTTATGGTTAGTGTTTGGATGAAGTTCAGGATAGGGCGAGGGTTATTTTTATGGTGAGGGCTAGGGTTTGGGTTTGTGTGCAGGTTAGTGTTAAGGATAGGTTTAGGGTTCGGTGAGGGTTAGGCGTTATGTCTAGGGTCAGCGTTAGGTTAGGTTTAGGGTTAGTGTGAAGTTTAGGTTAAGGGTGAGGGTTATGGTAAGGGTTAGGATTATAGACGGTGTTAGACGTTAGGTTTAGGGTGTTAGGGTTAGGTTTACGGTTAGGGTAGATTTAAGTTTAGGTTTAATATTAGGGTTAGGGTTAGATTTGGGTTACTGTTCGTATTAGGGTTAGGGTTAGGGATAAGTTTGGGGATAGCGTTAGGTTTAGGGTTGGGGATACGGTTAAGGATTAGGGTGAGGGTTAGGGTTAGGTTTACAGTTAAGGCGAGGGTTTAGGGTAATTGTTATGGTTAGGGTTAGAGTTAGAGTTAGGCTTAGGGTTAGGGTGAAGTTTCAGTTAATAGTCAGGGTTAGGCTTAAGGTTAGAGTAGGGTTAAGGTTAGTGTTCGGGTTAGGTATAGCGTTAGGGTTTGGGTAGGGGTAAGGTTAGGGTTAAGGCTAGGTTTACGGTAAAGGGTAGGGCTAGCTTAGGGTTAGATTTAGAGTTGGAGTTAGTGCTAGGGTTTAGGATGATGGTTATGGTCAGGTTTAGAGTTGTTGTTAGGGTTAGGGTAGAGTTAAGGTTAGGGTTAATTTAGGGTTAGAGAAAGGGTTAGGTTTAGGTCTGGGTTAGGTGTAGGATGCGGGGTAGGGTTAGGGTTAGGGGTTCATGGGAGGGTTAGTGTTAAGTTTACATTAAGCTGATGTTTTAGGGTGTTACTGTTAGGGCTAGGGTTAGCATTAGGTTTAGGGTCAGGGCTAGAGTTAGGGGATAGTTAAGGCTTAGCTTTACTTTCAGGGTTAGGGTTAGCCTTAGGTTTAGGGTGAAGTTTAGGTTAAGGATGAGGGTTAGGGTTAGGGTTAGGCATTTGGGTTAAGGTTAGGGTTAGGTTTAGGATTAGGCTTAGGGTTAGGGTTAGGTGTTTGGGTTAATGTTAGGGTCAGGTTTAGGGTTCGGCTTAGGGTTAGGGCTACAGCTGGGGTAAAGTTTAATTGAAGGGTGAGGGTTGAGCTTAGGGTTAGCGTTAGGGGTTAGGGTTAGAGCTTAGGTTAGGATTAAGTGTAGGGTTAAGGTTAGGTTTAGATTTAGGGTTAGGGTTAGTGTTAGGGTTAAGTCATGTTTAGGTTTAGGGCTAGGTGAAGGTTATAGATAGGGTTAGGTTAAGGGTTGAGGTTAGGTTTAGATGGTAAGATGAGGGTTAGTGCTAGGTTTCCATTGAAGCTGAGTGTGTAGGGTAAGTTTTAGGGTTAGGATTAGGGTTAGAGTTAGGGTTAGGGTCAGGGTTAGTTTTGAGTTTAGAGTTAGGGTTACGTTTATGGTACGGTCAGGGTTAGGGGAGATTTAGTGTTACGTTTAGTTTTAGGGCTAGGGTTACAGAGAAGTTTATGTGAAGCGAGAGGGTTGGGGTTAGGGGTTTGGGTTCAGGTCAGAGTCAGGGTTAGGGTTAGGTTTAGGGTTAGGGTTACGTGTAGTGTTAGTGTTAGTTTTGCTTAGGGTTCGGGTTTGAATGAAGTTAGGGTCCGCTTAGCGTTATGCTTTAGGGTGAAATTCTGGTTAAGGGTGAGGATTCGGCTCAGGGTTAGGGTTAGAGTTAGGGTCAGTGGTTAGGGTTAGGTTTAGGGTTAAGGTTAGTTTTAGGCTAAGGATTAGGATTAGAGTTAGGGTTAAGGGTTACTGTTTCAGTTAGGTTTAGGTTAAGGTTATAATTAGGGTTAAGTTTAGGGTTAGGGTAAGAGTTAGAGTTACATTTACAGTTAAGGTGAGGGTTCTGGGTAAGTGTTACCGTTAAGGTTAGGGTTAGGGCTAGGGTTAGGGTTAGAGTTAAGGTTAAGGGTTAGGGTTAGGTTTAAGTTTATGGTAGGCTTAAAGATAGGGTTGAGGTTAGGTTAGGGTTAGGGTCAGGGTTAGAATTAGAATTAGGTTTAGGGCGAGGATTAGGGTCAGAGTTATTGTAAGGGTTAGGTTTCGGGTTACAGGTGGGCCAAGGTTAAGGTGAGGGTTAGGTTTATGGGGAGGGTTAGGGTTAAAGTCCGGGTGAGTTTTAGGTTAGGGATAGGGTGAAGTTTAAGATAGGGTGAGGGTTAGGGTTATGGCTAAGGTTTGGGCTTGTTTTCAGGTTAGTGTTAAGGTTATGTTCAGGGTTAGGGTTACGTTCAGGGGTTGTGTTCAGTTTTAGGGTTAGGGTTAGATTTAAGGTTAGGGTTAAGTTTAGTGTTACGTTTAGGGTTAGGGTCATGGTTGTGTTAGGCTTTGTGGTTGGGGTGAGGGTTAGTTTTAGGGTTAGGGTTGGTTAGGGTTAGGATTACCGTTATGATAAGGCGTTAGGGGTTAGAGGTGTAGTTTAGGGTTAGGGTTTGGGTGAGGGTTCCGGTTAGGCCTTGCGGTTCTGGTCATGGTTAGGTTTGGTTTAGGCTTAGGGTTAGGTGCATGATTCGGTTTCGGGTTAGTGTTAGAGTTAGGGTGAGAGTTAGTGTTAAGGTTTTTGCTAGGCTTTGGTGTTAGGGTTAGGGTTTGTGTTAGGGTTAGGTTTATCATTAGGGCTCAGGGGTTTCAGGTTAATGTTAGGGTTAGGGTTAGGGATAGCATTAGGGTTAGGGTTGTGGGATACGGTTAGGATTTAGGGTGCGGGTTACGGTTAGTTTTCCAGTTAAGGTGAGGGTTTAGGGTAATTGTTACGATTAGGGTTATAGTCAGAGTTAGGGTTTGGTTTAGGATTAGGGTTAGGTGTAGGGTAAGAATTAGGTTTAGGTCCATGTTGAGGGTTAGACTTAGTGTTCTATTTAGGGTCAGGGTTAGGGGTAGGGTTAGGATTAGGTCTAGGGTTAGGATTAGGATTATTTTAGGGTTAGGTTCAGGGCTATTGTAAGTGTTCGGTTTAGGGTTACAGATGGACTAGCGTTATTCTTAGAGTTAGGTTTAAGGTTAGGGTTTGGGTTAGGTCTAGGTTTAGGGTTAAGGTTATGGTTAGTGTTTGGATGAAGTTCAGGATAGGGCGAGGGTTATTTTTATGGTGAGGGCTAGGGTTTGGGTTTGTGTGCAGGTTAGTGTTAAGGATAGGTTTAGGGTTCGGTGAGGGTTAGGCGTTATGTCTAGGGTCAGCGTTAGGTTAGGTTTAGGGTTAGTGTGAAGTTTAGGTTAAGGGTGAGGGTTATGGTAAGGGTTAGGATTATAGACGGTGTTAGACGTTAGGTTTAGGGTGTTAGGGTTAGGTTTACGGTTAGGGTAGATTTAAGTTTAGGTTTAATATTAGGGTTAGGGTTAGATTTGGGTTACTGTTCGTATTAGGGTTAGGGTTAGGGATAAGTTTGGGGATAGCGTTAGGTTTAGGGTTGGGGATACGGTTAAGGATTAGGGTGAGGGTTAGGGTTAGGTTTACAGTTAAGGCGAGGGTTTAGGGTAATTGTTATGGTTAGGGTTAGAGTTAGAGTTAGGCTTAGGGTTAGGGTGAAGTTTCAGTTAATAGTCAGGGTTAGGCTTAAGGTTAGAGTAGGGTTAAGGTTAGTGTTCGGGTTAGGTATAGCGTTAGGGTTTGGGTAGGGGTAAGGTTAGGGTTAAGGCTAGGTTTACGGTAAAGGGTAGGGCTAGCTTAGGGTTAGATTTAGAGTTGGAGTTAGTGCTAGGGTTTAGGATGATGGTTATGGTCAGGTTTAGAGTTGTTGTTAGGGTTAGGGTAGAGTTAAGGTTAGGGTTAATTTAGGGTTAGAGAAAGGGTTAGGTTTAGGTCTGGGTTAGGTGTAGGATGCGGGGTAGGGTTAGGGTTAGGGGTTCATGGGAGGGTTAGTGTTAAGTTTACATTAAGCTGATGTTTTAGGGTGTTACTGTTAGGGCTAGGGTTAGCATTAGGTTTAGGGTCAGGGCTAGAGTTAGGGGATAGTTAAGGCTTAGCTTTACTTTCAGGGTTAGGGTTAGCCTTAGGTTTAGGGTGAAGTTTAGGTTAAGGATGAGGGTTAGGGTTAGGGTTAGGCATTTGGGTTAAGGTTAGGGTTAGGTTTAGGATTAGGCTTAGGGTTAGGGTTAGGTGTTTGGGTTAATGTTAGGGTCAGGTTTAGGGTTCGGCTTAGGGTTAGGGCTACAGCTGGGGTAAAGTTTAATTGAAGGGTGAGGGTTGAGCTTAGGGTTAGCGTTAGGGGTTAGGGTTAGAGCTTAGGTTAGGATTAAGTGTAGGGTTAAGGTTAGGTTTAGATTTAGGGTTAGGGTTAGTGTTAGGGTTAAGTCATGTTTAGGTTTAGGGCTAGGTGAAGGTTATAGATAGGGTTAGGTTAAGGGTTGAGGTTAGGTTTAGATGGTAAGATGAGGGTTAGTGCTAGGTTTCCATTGAAGCTGAGTGTGTAGGGTAAGTTTTAGGGTTAGGATTAGGGTTAGAGTTAGGGTTAGGGTCAGGGTTAGTTTTGAGTTTAGAGTTAGGGTTACGTTTATGGTACGGTCAGGGTTAGGGGAGATTTAGTGTTACGTTTAGTTTTAGGGCTAGGGTTACAGAGAAGTTTATGTGAAGCGAGAGGGTTGGGGTTAGGGGTTTGGGTTCAGGTCAGAGTCAGGGTTAGGGTTAGGTTTAGGGTTAGGGTTACGTGTAGTGTTAGTGTTAGTTTTGCTTAGGGTTCGGGTTTGAATGAAGTTAGGGTACGCTTAGCGTTATGCTTTAGGGTGAAATTCTGGTTAAGGGTGAGGATTCGGCTCAGGGTTAGGGTTAGAGTTAGGGTCAGTGGTTAGGGTTAGGTTTAGGGTTAAGGTTAGTTTTAGGCTAAGGATTAGGATTAGAGTTAGGGTTAAGGGTTACTGTTTCAGTTAGGTTTAGGTTAAGGTTATAATTAGGGTTAAGTTTAGGGTTAGGGTAAGAGTTAGAGTTACATTTACAGTTAAGGTGAGGGTTCTGGGTAAGTGTTACCGTTAAGGTTAGGGTTAGGGCTAGGGTTAGGGTTAGAGTTAAGGTTAAGGGTTAGGGTTAGGTTTAAGTTTATGGTAGGCTTAAAGATAGGGTTGAGGTTAGGTTAGGGTTAGGGTCAGGGTCAGGGTTAGAATTAGAATTAGGTTTAGGGCGAGGATTAGGGTCAGAGTTATTGTAAGGGTTAGGTTTCGGGTTACAGGTGGGCCAAGGTTAAGGTGAGGGTTAGGTTTATGGGGAGGGTTAGGGTTAAAGTCAGGGTGAGTTTTAGGTTAGGGATAGGGTGAAGATTAAGATAGGGTGAGGGTTAGGGTTATGGCTAAGGTTTGGGCTTGTTTTCAGGTTAGTGTTAAGGTTATGTTCAGGGTTAGGGTTACGTTCAGGGGTTGTGTTCAGTTTTAGGGTTAGGGTTAGATTTAAGGTTAGGGTTAAGTTTAGTGTTACGTTTAGGGTTAGGGTCATGGTTGTGTTAGGCTTTGTGGTTGGGGTGAGGGTTAGTTTTAGGGTTAGGGTTGGTTAGGGTTAGGATTACCGTTATGATAAGGCGTTAGGGGTTAGAGGTGTAGTTTAGGGTTAGGGTTTGGGTGAGGGTTCCGGTTAGGCCTTGCGGTTCTGGTCATGGTTAGGTTTGGTTTAGGCTTAGGGTTAGGTGCATGATTCGGTTTCGGGTTAGTGTTAGAGTTAGGGTGAGAGTTAGTGTTAAGGTTTTTGCTAGGCTTTGGTGTTAGGGTTAGGGTTTGTGTTAGGGTTAGGTTTATCATTAGGGCTCAGGGGTTTCAGGTTAATGTTAGGGTTAGGGTTAGGGATAGCATTAGGGTTAGGGTTGTGGGATACGGTTAGGATTTAGGGTGCGGGTTACGGTTAGTTTTCCAGTTAAGGTGAGGGTTTAGGGTAATTGTTACGATTAGGGTTATAGTCAGAGTTAGGGTTTGGTTTAGGATTAGGGTTAGGTGTAGGGTAAGAATTAGGTTTAGGTCCATGTTGAGGGTTAGACTTAGTGTTCTATTTAGGGTCAGGGTTAGGGGTAGGGTTAGGATTAGGTCTAGGGTTAGGATTAGGATTATTTTAGGGTTAGGTTCAGGGCTATTGTAAGTGTTCGGTTTAGGGTTACAGATGGACTAGCGTTATTCTTAGAGTTAGGTTTAAGGTTAGGGTTTGGGTTAGGTCTAGGTTTAGGGTTAAGGTTATGGTTAGTGTTTGGATGAAGTTCAGGATAGGGCGAGGGTTATTTTTATGGTGAGGGCTAGGGTTTGGGTTTGTGTGCAGGTTAGTGTTAAGGATAGGTTTAGGGTTCGGTGAGGGTTAGGCGTTATGTCTAGGGTCAGCGTTAGGTTAGGTTTAGGGTTAGTGTGAAGTTTAGGTTAAGGGTGAGGGTTATGGTAAGGGTTAGGATTATAGACGGTGTTAGACGTTAGGTTTAGGGTGTTAGGGTTAGGTTTACGGTTAGGGTAGATTTAAGTTTAGGTTTAATATTAGGGTTAGGGTTAGATTTGGGTTACTGTTCGTATTAGGGTTAGGGTTAGGGATAAGTTTGGGGATAGCGTTAGGTTTAGGGTTGGGGATACGGTTAAGGATTAGGGTGAGGGTTAGGGTTAGGTTTACAGTTAAGGCGAGGGTTTAGGGTAATTGTTATGGTTAGGGTTAGAGTTAGAGTTAGGCTTAGGGTTAGGGTGAAGTTTCAGTTAATAGTCAGGGTTAGGCTTAAGGTTAGAGTAGGGTTAAGGTTAGTGTTCGGGTTAGGTATAGCGTTAGGGTTTGGGTAGGGGTAAGGTTAGGGTTAAGGCTAGGTTTACGGTAAAGGGTAGGGCTAGCTTAGGGTTAGATTTAGAGTTGGAGTTAGTGCTAGGGTTTAGGATGATGGTTATGGTCAGGTTTAGAGTTGTTGTTAGGGTTAGGGTAGAGTTAAGGTTAGGGTTAATTTAGGGTTAGAGAAAGGGTTAGGTTTAGGTCTGGGTTAGGTGTAGGATGCGGGGTAGGGTTAGGGTTAGGGGTTCATGGGAGGGTTAGTGTTAAGTTTCCATTAAGCTGATGTTTTAGGGTGTTACTGTTAGGGCTAGGGTTAGCATTAGGTTTAGGGTCAGGGCTAGAGTTAGGGGATAGTTAAGGGTTATCTTTACTTTCAGGGTTAGGGTTAGCCTTAGGTTTAGGGTGAAGTTTAGGTTAAGGATGAGGGTTAGGGTTAGGGTTAGGCATTTGGGTTAAGGTTAGGGTTAGGTTTAGGATTAGGCTTAGGGTTAGGGTTAGGTGTTTGGGTTAATGTTAGGGTCAGGTTTAGGGTTCGGCTTAGGGTTAGGGCTACAGCTGGGGTAAAGTTTAATTGAAGGGTGAGGGTTGAGCTTAGGGTTAGCGTTAGGGGTTAGGGTTAGAGCTTAGGTTAGGATTAAGTGTAGGGTTAAGGTTAGGTTTAGATTTAGGGTTAGGGTTAGTGTTAGGGTTAAGTCATGTTTAGGTTTAGGGCTAGGTGAAGGTTATAGATAGGGTTAGGTTAAGGGTTGAGGTTAGGTTTAGATGGTAAGATGAGGGTTAGTGCTAGGTTTCCATTGAAGCTGAGTGTGTAGGGTAAGTTTTAGGGTTAGGATTAGGGTTAGAGTTAGGGTTAGGGTCAGGGTTAGTTTTGAGTTTAGAGTTAGGGTTACGTTTATGGTACGGTCAGGGTTAGGGGAGATTTAGTGTTACGTTTGTAGGGCTAGGGTTACAGAGAAGTTTATGTGAAGCGAGAGGGTTGGGGTTAGGGGTTTGGGTTCAGGTCAGAGTCAGGGTTAGGGTTAGGTTTAGGGTTAGGGTTACGTGTAGTGTTAGTGTTAGTTTTGCTTAGGGTTCGGGTTTGAATGAAGTTAGGGTACGCTTAGCGTTATGCTTTAGGGTGAAATTCTGGTTAAGGGTGAGGATTCGGCTCAGGGTTAGGGTTAGAGTTAGGGTCAGTGGTTAGGGTTAGGTTTAGGGTTAAGGTTAGTTTTAGGCTAAGGATTAGGATTAGAGTTAGGGTTAAGGGTTACTGTTTCAGTTAGGTTTAGGTTAAGGTTATAATTAGGGTTAAGTTTAGGGTTAGGGTAAGAGTTAGAGTTACATTTACAGTTAAGGTGAGGGTTCTGGGTAAGTGTTACCGTTAAGGTTAGGGTTAGGGCTAGGGTTAGGGTTAGAGTTAAGGTTAAGGGTTAGGGTTAGGTTTAAGTTTATGGTAGGCTTAAAGATAGGGTTGAGGTTAGGTTAGGGTTAGGGTCAGGGTCAGGGTTAGAATTAGAATTAGGTTTAGGGCGAGGATTAGGGTCAGAGTTATTGTAAGGGTTAGGTTTCGGGTTACAGGTGGGCCAAGGTTAAGGTGAGGGTTAGGTTTATGGGGAGGGTTAGGGTTAAAGTCAGGGTGAGTTTTAGGTTAGGGATAGGGTGAAGATTAAGATAGGGTGAGGGTTAGGGTTATGGCTAAGGTTTGGGCTTGTTTTCAGGTTAGTGTTAAGGTTATGTTCAGGGTTAGGGTTACGTTCAGGGGTTGTGTTCAGTTTTAGGGTTAGAGTTAGATTTAAGGTTAGGGTTAAGTTTAGTGTTACGTTTAGGGTTAGGGTCATGGTTGTGTTAGGCTTTGTGGTTGGGGTGAGGGTTAGTTTTAGGGTTAGGGTTGGTTAGGGTTAGGATTACCGTTATGATAAGGCGTTAGGGGTTAGAGGTGTAGTTTAGGGTTAGGGTTTGGGTGAGGGTTCCGGTTAGGCCTTGCGGTTCTGGTCATGGTTAGGTTTGGTTTAGGCTTAGGGTTAGGTGCATGATTCGGTTTCGGGTTAGTGTTAGAGTTAGGGTGAGAGTTAGTGTTAAGGTTTTTGCTAGGCTTTGGTGTTAGGGTTAGGGTTTGTGTTAGGGTTAGGTTTATCATTAGGGCTCAGGGGTTTCAGGTTAATGTTAGGGTTAGGGTTAGGGATAGCATTAGGGTTAGGGTTGTGGGATACGGTTAGGATTTAGGGTGCGGGTTACGGTTAGTTTTCCAGTTAAGGTGAGGGTTTAGGGTAATTGTTACGATTAGGGTTATAGTCAGAGTTAGGGTTTGGTTTAGGATTAGGGTTAGGTGTAGGGTAAGAATTAGGTTTAGGTCCATGTTGAGGGTTAGACTTAGTGTTCTATTTAGGGTCAGGGTTAGGGGTAGGGTTAGGATTAGGTCTAGGGTTAGGATTAGGATTATTTTAGGGTTAGGTTCAGGGCTATTGTAAGTGTTCGGTTTAGGGTTACAGATGGACTAGCGTTATTCTTAGAGTTAGGTTTAAGGTTAGGGTTTGGGTTAGGTCTAGGTTTAGGGTTAAGGTTATGGTTAGTGTTTGGATGAAGTTCAGGATAGGGTGAGGGTTATTTTTATGGTGAGGGCTAGGGTTTGGGTTTGTGTGCAGGTTAGTGTTAAGGATAGGTTTAGGGTTCGGTGAGGGTTAGGCGTTATGTCTAGGGTCAGCGTTAGGTTAGGTTTAGGGTTAGTGTGAAGTTTAGGTTAAGGGTGAGGGTTATGGTAAGGGTTAGGATTATAGACGGTGTTAGACGTTAGGTTTAGGGTGTTAGGGTTAGGTTTATGGTTAGGGTAGATTTAAGTTTAGGTTTAATATTAGGGTTAGGGTTAGATTTGGGTTACTGTTCGTATTAGGGTTAGGGTTAGGGATAAGTTTGGGGATAGCGTCAGGTTTAGGGTTGGGGATACGGTTAAGGATTAGGGTGAGGGTTCGGGTTAGGTTTACAGTTAAGGCGAGGGTTTAGGGTCATTGTTATGGTTAGGGTTAGAGTTAGAGTTAGGCTTAGGGTTAGGGTGAAGTTTCAGTTAATAGTCAGGGTTAGGCTTAAGGTTAGAGTAGGGTTAAGGTTAGTGTTCGGGTTAGGTATAGCGTTAGGGTTTGGGTAGGGGTAAGGTTAGGGTTAAGGCTAGGTTTACGGTAAAGGGTAGGGCTAGCTTAGGGTTAGATTTAGAGTTGGAGTTAGTGCTAGGGTTTAGGATGATGGTTATGGTCAGGTTTAGAGTTGTTGTTAGGGTTAGGGTAGAGTTAAGGTTAGGGTTAATTTAGGGTTAGAGAAAGGGTTAGGTTTAGGTCTGGGTTAGGTGTAGGATGCGGGGTAGGGTTAGGGTTAGGGGTTCATGGGAGGGTTAGTGTTAAGTTTACATTAAGCTGATGTTTTAGGGTGTTACTGTTAGGGCTAGAGTTAGCATTAGGTTTAGGGTCAGGGCTAGAGTTAGGGGATAGTTAAGGCTTAGCTTTACTTTCAGGGTTAGGGTTAGCCTTAGGTTTAGGGTGAAGTTTAGGTTAAGGATGAGGGTTAGGGTTAGGGTTAGGCATTTGGGTTAAGGTTAGGGTTAGGTTTAGGATTAGGCTTAGGGTTAGGGTTAGGTGTTTGGGTTAATGTTAGGGTCAGGTTTAGGGTTCGGCTTAGGGTTAGGGCTACAGCTGGGGTAAAGTTTAATTGAAGGGTGAGGGTTGAGCTTAGGGTTAGCGTTAGGGGTTAGGGTTAGAGCTTAGGTTAGGATTAAGTGTAGGGTTAAGGTTAGGTTTAGATTTAGGGTTAGGGTTAGTGTTAGGGTTAAGTCATGTTTAGGTTTAGGGCTAGGTGAAGGTTATAGATAGGGTTAGGTTAAGGGTTGAGGTTAGGTTTAGATGGTAAGATGAGGGTTAGTGCTAGGTTTCCATTGAAGCTGAGTGTGTAGGGTAAGTTTTAGGGTTAGGATTAGGGTTAGAGTTAGGGTTAGGGTCAGGGTTAGTTTTGAGTTTAGAGTTAGGGTTACGTTTATGGTACGGTCAGGGTTAGGGGAGATTTAGTGTTACGTTTAGTTTTAGGGCTAGGGTTACAGAGAAGTTTATGTGAAGCGAGAGGGTTGGGGTTAGGGGTTTGGGTTCAGGTCAGAGTCAGGGTTAGGGTTAGGTTTAGGGTTAGGGTTACGTGTAGTGTTAGTGTTAGTTTTGCTTAGGGTTCGGGTTTGAATGAAGTTAGGGTACGCTTAGCGTTATGCTTTAGGGTGAAATTCTGGTTAAGGGTGAGGGTTTTTTTCGGCTCAGGGTTAGGGTTAGAGTTAGGGTCAGTGGTTAGGGTTAGGTTTAGGGTTAAGGTTAGTTTTAGGCTAAGGATTAGGATTAGAGTTAGGGTTAAGGGTTACTGTTTCAGTTAGGTTTAGGTTAAGGTTATAATTAGGGTTAAGTTTAGGGTTAGGGTAAGAGTTAGAGTTACATTTACAGTTAAGGTGAGGGTTCTGGGTAAGTGTTACCGTTAAGGTTAGGGTTAGGGCTAGGGTTAGGGTTAGAGTTAAGGTTAAGGGTTAGGGTTAGGTTTAAGTTTATGGTAGGCTTAAAGATAGGGTTGAGGTTAGGTTAGGGTTAGGGTCAGGGTCAGGGTTAGAATTAGAATTAGGTTTAGGGCGAGGATTAGGGTCAGAGTTATTGTAAGGGTTAGGTTTCGGGTTACAGGTGGGCCAAGGTTAAGGTGAGGGTTAGGTTTATGGGGAGGGTTAGGGTTAAAGTCAGGGTGAGTTTTAGGTTAGGGATAGGGTGAAGATTAAGATAGGGTGAGGGTTAGGGTTATGGCTAAGGTTTGGGCTTGTTTTCAGGTTAGTGTTAAGGTTATGTTCAGGGTTAGGGTTACGTTCAGGGGTTGTGTTCAGTTTTAGGGTTAGGGTTAGATTTAAGGTTAGGGTTAAGTTTAGTGTTACGTTTAGGGTTAGGGTCATGGTTGTGTTAGGCTTTGTGGTTGGGGTGAGGGTTAGTTTTAGGGTTAGGGTTGGTTAGGGTTAGGATTACCGTTATGATAAGGCGTTAGGGGTTAGAGGTGTAGTTTAGGGTTAGGGTTTGGGTGAGGGTTCCGGTTAGGCCTTGCGGTTCTGGTCATGGTTAGGTTTGGTTTAGGCTTAGGGTTAGGTGCATGATTCGGTTTCGGGTTAGTGTTAGAGTTAGGGTGAGAGTTAGTGTTAAGGTTTTTGCTAGGCTTTGGTGTTAGGGTTAGGGTTTGTGTTAGGGTTAGGTTTATCATTAGGGCTCAGGGGTTTCAGGTTAATGTTAGGGTTAGGGTTAGGGATAGCATTAGGGTTAGGGTTGTGGGATACGGTTAGGATTTAGGGTGCGGGTTACGGTTAGTTTTCCAGTTAAGGTGAGGGTTTAGGGTAATTGTTACGATTAGGGTTATAGTCAGAGTTAGGGTTTGGTTTAGGATTAGGGTTAGGTGTAGGGTAAGAATTAGGTTTAGGTCCATGTTGAGGGTTAGACTTAGTGTTCTATTTAGGGTCAGGGTTAGGGGTAGGGTTAGGATTAGGTCTAGGGTTAGGATTAGGATTATTTTAGGGTTAGGTTCAGGGCTATTGTAAGTGTTCGGTTTAGGGTTACAGATGGACTAGCGTTATTCTTAGAGTTAGGTTTAAGGTTAGGGTTTGGGTTAGGTCTAGGTTTAGGGTTAAGGTTATGGTTAGTGTTTGGATGAAGTTCAGGATAGGGTGAGGGTTATTTTTATGGTGAGGGCTAGGGTTTGGGTTTGTGTGCAGGTTAGTGTTAAGGATAGGTTTAGGGTTCGGTGAGGGTTAGGCGTTATGTCTAGGGTCAGCGTTAGGTTAGGTTTAGGGTTAGTGTGAAGTTTAGGTTAAGGGTGAGGGTTATGGTAAGGGTTAGGATTATAGACGGTGTTAGACGTTAGGTTTAGGGTTTTAGGGTTAGGTTTATGGTTAGGGTAGATTTAAGTTTAGGTTTAATATTAGGGTTAGGGTTAGATTTGGGTTACTGTTCGTATTAGGGTTAGGGTTAGGGATAAGTTTGGGGATAGCGTTAGGTTTAGGGTTGGGGATACGGTTAAGGATTAGGGTGAGGGTTAGGGTTAGGTTTACAGTTAAGGCGAGGGTTTAGGGTAATTGTTATGGTTAGGGTTAGAGTTAGAGTTAGGCTTAGGGTTAGGGTGAAGTTTCAGTTAATAGTCAGGGTTAGGCTTAAGGTTAGAGTAGGGTTAAGGTTAGTGTTCGGGTTAGGTATAGCGTTAGGGTTTGGGTAGGGGTAAGGTTAGGGTTAAGGCTAGGTTTACGGTAAAGGGTAGGGCTAGCTTAGGGTTAGATTTAGAGTTGGAGTTAGTGCTAGGGTTTAGGATGATGGTTATGGTCAGGTTCAGAGTTGTTGTTAGGGTTAGGGTAGAGTTAAGGTTAGGGTTAATTTAGGGTTAGAGAAAGGGTTAGGTTTAGGTCTGGGTTAGGTGTAGGATGCGGGGTAGGGTTAGGGTTAGGGGTTCATGGGAGGGTTAGTGTTAAGTTTCCATTAAGCTGATGTTTTAGGGTGTTACTGTTAGGGCTAGGGTTAGCATTAGGTTTAGGGTCAGGGCTAGAGTTAGGGGATAGTTAAGGCTTAGCTTTACTTTCAGGGTTAGGGTTAGCCTTAGGTTTAGGGTGAAGTTTAGGTTAAGGATGAGGGTTAGGGTTAGGGTTAGGCATTTGGGTTAAGGTTAGGGTTAGGTTTAGGATTAGGCTTAGGGTTAGGGTTAGGTTTTTGGGTTAATGTTAGGGTCAGGTTTAGGGTTCGGCTTAGGGTTAGGGCTACAGCTGGGGTAAAGTTTAATTGAAGGGTGAGGGTTGAGCTTAGGGTTAGCGTTAGGGGTTAGGGTTAGAGCTTAGGTTAGGATTAAGTGTAGGGTTAAGGTTAGGTTTAGATTTAGGGTTAGGGTTAGTGTTAGGGTTAAGTCATGTTTAGGTTTAGGGCTAGGTGAAGGTTATAGATAGGGTTAGGTTAAGGGTTGAGGTTAGGTTTAGATGGTAAGATGAGGGTTAGTGCTAGGTTTCCATTGAAGCTGAGTGTGTAGGGTAAGTTTTAGGGTTAGGATTAGGGTTAGAGTTAGGGTTAGGGTCAGGGTTAGTTTTGAGTTTAGAGTTAGGGTTACGTTTATGGTACGGTCAGGGTTAGGGGAGATTTAGTGTTACGTTTAGTTTTAGGGCTAGGGTTACAGAGAAGTTTATGTGAAGCGAGAGGGTTGGGGTTAGGGGTTTGGGTTCAGGTCAGAGTCAGGGTTAGGGTTAGGTTTAGGGTTAGGGTTACGTGTAGTGTTAGTGTTAGTTTTGCTTAGGGTTCGGGTTTGAATGAAGTGAGGGTACGCTTAGCGTTATGCTTTAGGGTGAAATTCTGGTTAAGGGTGAGGGTTTTTTTCGGCTCAGGGTTAGGGTTAGAGTTAGGGTCAGTGGTTAGGGTTAGGTTTAGGGTTAAGGTTAGTTTTAGGCTAAGGATTAGGATTAGAGTTAGGGTTAAGGGTTACTGTTTCAGTTAGGTTTAGGTTAAGGTTATAATTAGGGTTAAGTTTAGGGTTAGGGTAAGAGTTAGAGTTACATTTACAGTTAAGGTGAGGGTTCTGGGTAAGTGTTACCGTTAAGGTTAGGGTTAGGGCTAGGGTTAGGGTTAGAGTTAAGGTTAAGGGTTAGGGTTAGGTTTAAGTTTATGGTAGGCTTAAAGATAGGGTTGAGGTTAGGTTAGGGTTAGGGTCAGGGTCAGGGTTAGAATTAGAATTAGGTTTAGGGCGAGGATTAGGGTCAGAGTTATTGTAAGGGTTAGGTTTCGGGTTACAGGTGGGCCAAGGTTAAGGTGAGGGTTAGGTTTATGGGGAGGGTTAGGGTTAAAGTCAGGGTGAGTTTTAGGTTAGGGATAGGGTGAAGTTTAAGATAGGGTGAGGGTTAGGGTTATGGCCAAGGTTTGGGCTTGTTTTCAGGTTAGTGTTAAGGTTATGTTCAGGGTTAGGGTTACGTTCAGGGGTTGTGTTCAGTTTTAGGGTTAGGGTTAGATTTAAGGTTAGGGTTAAGTTTAGTGTTACGTTTAGGGTTAGGGTCATGGTTGTGTTAGGCTTTGTGGTTGGGGTGAGGGTTAGTTTTAGGGTTAGGGTTGGTTAGGGTTAGGATTACCGTTATGATAAGGCGTTAGGGGTTAGAGGTGTAGTTTAGGGTTAGGGTTTGGGTGAGGGTTCCGGTTAGGCCTTGCGGTTCTGGTCATGGTTAGGTTTGGTTTAGGCTTAGGGTTAGGTGCATGATTCGGTTTCGGGTTAGTGTTAGAGTTAGGGTGAGAGTTAGTGTTAAGGTTTTTGCTAGGCTTTGGTGTTAGGGTTAGGGTTTGTGTTAGGGTTAGGTTTATCATTAGGGCTCAGGGGTTTCAGGTTAATGTTAGGGTTAGGGTTAGGGATAGCATTAGGGTTAGGGTTGTGGGATACGGTTAGGATTTAGGGTGCGGGTTACGGTTAGTTTTCCAGTTAAGGTGAGGGTTTAGGGTAATTGTTACGATTAGGGTTATAGTCAGAGTTAGGGTTTGGTTTAGGATTAGGGTTAGGTGTAGGGTAAGAATTAGGTTTAGGTCCATGTTGAGGGTTAGACTTAGTGTTCTATTTAGGGTCAGGGTTAGGGGTAGGGTTAGGATTAGGTCTAGGGTTAGGATTAGGATTATTTTAGGGTTAGGTTCAGGGCTATTGTAAGTGTTCGGTTTAGGGTTACAGATGGACTAGCGTTATTCTTAGAGTTAGGTTTAAGGTTAGGGTTTGGGTTAGGTCTAGGCTTAGGGTTAAGGTTATGGTTAGTGTTTGGATGAAGTTCAGGATAGGGTGAGGGTTATTTTTATGGTGAGGGCTAGGGTTTGGGTTTGTGTGCAGGTTAGTGTTGAGGATAGGTTTAGGGTTCGGTGAGGGTTAGGCGTTATGTCTAGGGTCAGCGTTAGGTTAGGTTTAGGGTTAGTGTGAAGTTTAGGTTAAGGGTGAGGGTTATGGTAAGGGTTAGGATTATAGACGGTGTTAGACGTTAGGTTTAGGGTGTTAGGGTTAGGTTTATGGTTAGGGTAGATTTAAGTTTAGGTTTAATATTAGGGTTAGGGTTAGATTTGGGTTACTGTTCGTATTAGGGTTAGGGTTAGGGATAAGTTTGGGGATAGCGTCAGGTTTAGGGTTGGGGATACGGTTAAGGATTAGGGTGAGGGTTAGGGTTAGGTTTACAGTTAAGGCGAGGGTTTAGGGTCATTGTTATGGTTAGGGTTAGAGTTAGAGTTAGGCTTAGGGTTAGGGTGAAGTTTCAGTTAATAGTCAGGGTTAGGCTTAAGGTTAGAGTAGGGTTAAGGTTAGTGTTCGGGTTAGGTATAGCGTTAGGGTTTGGGTAGGGGTAAGGTTAGGGTTAAGGCTAGGTTTACGGTAAAGGGTAGGGCTAGCTTAGGGTTAGATTTAGAGTTGGAGTTAGTGCTAGGGTTTAGGATGATGGTTATGGTCAGGTTCAGAGTTGTTGTTAGGGTTGGGGTAGAGTTAAGGTTAGGGTTAATTTAGGGTTAGAGAAAGGGTTAGGTTTAGGTCTGGGTTAGGTGTAGGATGCGGGGTAGGGTTAGGGTTAGGGGTTCATGGGAGGGTTAGTGTTAAGTTTCCATTAAGCTGATGTTTTAGGGTGTTACTGTTAGGGCTAGGGTTAGCATTAGGTTTAGGGTCAGGGCTAGAGTTAGGGGATAGTTAAGGCTTAGCTTTACTTTCAGGGTTAGGGTTAGCCTTAGGTTTAGGGTGAAGTTTAGGTTAAGGATGAGGATTAGGGTTAGGGTTAGGCATTTGGGTTAAGGTTAGGGTTAGGTTTAGGATTAGGCTTAGGGTTAGGGTTAGGTGTTTGGGTTAATGTTAGGGTCAGGTTTACGGTTCGGCTTAGGGTTAGGGCTACAGCTGGGGTAAAGTTTAATTGAAGGGTGAGGGTTGAGCTTAGGGTTAGCGTTAGGGGTTAGGGTTAGAGATTAGGTTAGGATTAAGTGTAGGGTTAAGGTTAGGTTTAGATTTAGGGTTAGGGTTAGTGTTAGGGTTAAGTCATGTTTAGGTTTAGGGCTAGGTGAAGGTTATAGATAGGGTTAGGTTAAGGGTTGAGGTTAGGTTTAGATGGTAAGATGAGGGTTAGTGCTAGGTTTCCATTGAAGCTGAGTGTGTAGGGTAAGTTTTAGGGTTAGGATTAGGGTTAGAGTTAGGGTTAGGGTCAGGGTTAGTTTTGAGTTTAGAGTTAGGGTTACGTTTATGGTACGGTCAGGGTTAGGGGAGATTTAGTGTCATGTTTAGGTTGTTTTTTTAGTTTTAGGGTTAGGCTTAGTGTGAAGTTTATTTTAATTATGAGGTTTAAGGTTAGGGGTTAGGGTTAGGTTATGTTTAGTTTTAGGTTTGGGGTTAGTGTTAGCGTTAGGGTTAGTTTTAGTTTTGGTTAGGGTTTGAATGAATTTAAGGTAGGTTTAGCGTTATGGTTAGGGTGAAATTTTGGTTAAGGGTGAGGGTTTGTTTCAGGTTTAGGGTTAGGGTTAGAGTTAGGGTGAGTGTTTAGTTTTAGGTTTAAGGTTAAGTTTAGGTTTAGGCTAATGATTAGGTTTAGAGTTAGGGTTAGGGGTTATTGTTTCGGTAAGGTTTAGGGTAGGGTTCTGTTTAGGGTTAAGTATAGTGTTAGGGTAAGAGTTAGAGTTCCATTTACAGTTGAGTGTTTTGGGTGTTACTGTTAGGGTTAGGGCTAGGGTTACAGTTAGAGTTAGGGTTAGAGGTTAGGGTTAGGTGTAAGTTTATGGTAGCCTTAACGTTAGGTTAAGGTTAGGTTAAGGTTAGGGTCAGGGTTAGGATTAGGTTTAGGGTGAGGGTTAGGGTCAGAGATATTGTAAGGGTTAGGTTTAGGGTTACAAGTGGGCCAAGGTTAAGGTTAGGGTTAGGTTTAGGGTTCAAGTTAGGGTTAGCTTTAGGTTAGGGATAGGATGAAGTTTAAGATAGGGTGAGAGTTAGGGTTATGGCTCAGGTTTGGGTTAGTTTTCGGGTTAGTGTTAAGGTTATGTTTAGGGTTAGGGTTAAGTTTATGGGTTGTGTTTAGTTTTAGGGTTAGGGTTAGATTTTAGGTTAGGGTTAAGTTTAGTGTAAACAGCTAAGGTTACGGTTTGTGTTAGGCATTGTGGTTGGGGTGAGGTTTAGGTTTAGGGTTAGGGTTGTGTATGCTTAGGATTATGGTTATGGTAAGGTGTTAGGGGTTAGAAGTGTAGTTTAGGGTTAGGGGTGGGTGAGGGTTCTGGTAAAGCATTGTGGTTCTGACCATGGTTAGGTTTGGTTTAGGGTTACGGTTAGGTTTATGATTAGGTTTCAGGTTAGTGTTCGAGTTAGAGTTAAGGTTTGGGTTAGGCTTTGGTGCTGGGGTTAGGGTTTGGGTTAGAGTTAGGGTTATTGTTAGGGCTCAGGGATTCAGGTTAATGTTAGGGTTAGGGTTACGGATAGCATTAGGGTTAGGGTTGGGGATACGGTTAGGGGTTAGGGTGAGGGTTACGGTTACTTTTACAGTTTAGGTGAGGGTTTAGGTTAAGTGTCATCATTGGGGTTAGAGTTAGGGTTATGGTTAGGTGTAGGGCAATATTTAGGTTTAGGTGCCGGTTTAGTGTTAGAGTCAGTGTTCAATTTAGGGTCAAGGTTAGATTTAGGGTTAGGGTTAGGTTTAGGTCTAGGGTTAGGATTAGGTTTAGGGTTAGGTTCAGGGCTATTGTGAGGGTTAGGATTAGGGTTACATTTGGACTAGCATTATGGTTAGAGTTATGTTCAAGGATAGGTTTTGGGTTAGGTTTAGTTTTAGGGTTAGGGTTTGGATGAAGTTTAGGATAGGGTGAGGGTTATTTTTATGGTTTGGGCTAAAGTTTGGTTTTGTGTTCAGCTTAGTGTTAAGGTTAGGTTTAGGGTTCGGTTTTGGGTTAAGGGTTATGTTTAGAGTTTGGGTTACGCTTTGGTTTAGGGTTAGTGTGAAGTTTAGGTTAAGGGTGAGGGTTAGGATAAAGGTTAGGATTAGGTTTATGGTAAGGTGTTAGTGGTTAGAGGTGTAGTTTAGGGTTAGGGTTTGGGTGAGGTTTCCGGTTAGGAATTGTGGTTCTGGTCATGGTTGGGTTTGGTTTAGGTTTATGATTAGGTTTCGGGTTAGTGTTAGAGTTAGGGTGAGAGGTAGGGTTAAGGTTTGGATTAGGCTTTGGTGTTAGGGGTTAGGGTTTGTGTTAGAATTAGGGTTATCGTTAGGGCTCAGGGGTTTCAGGTTAGTTTTAGGGTTAAGGTTAGGGATTGCATTAGGCTTAGGTTTGGGGGATACTGTTAGGGGTTAGGGTGAGGGTTACGGTTAGTTTTACAGTTAAAGTGTGGGTTTAGGATAAGTGTTATGATTAGGGTTAGAGTTGGAGTTATTTTTAGGTTTAGGGTTAGGTGTAGGGGAAGATTTAGGTTTAGGTCCAGGTTTCGGGTTAGAGTTAGTGTTCTCTTTAGGGTCAAGGGTGCAGTTAGGGTTAGGTTAGGATTAGGTCTAGGGCTAGGATTAGGTTTAGGGTTAATTTCAGGGCTATTGTAAGGGTTAGGTTTAGGGTTACAGATGGACTAGCGCTATGGTTAGAGGTAGGTTTAAGGTTAGGGTTTGGGTTAGGTTTAGGTTTAAGGTAGTGTTAGAGTTTGGATGAAGTTTAGGTTAGGGTGAGGGTTATTTTTATGGTTAGGGCTAGAGTTTGGGTTTGTGTTCAGGTTAGCTTTAAGGCTAGGGTTCAGGTTAGGGTTAGGGGTTATGTTTAGGGTTAGGGTTTTGTTTTGGTTTAGGGTTAGTGTGAAGTTTAGGTTAAGGGTGATGGTTAGGATAAGAGTTAGAATTAGGGTTAGGATTATAGTTAGTGTTAGAGGTTAGATTTAGGATGTTAACGTTAGGTTTATGGTTAGGGTTGGGTTAATGTTAGAGTTAGGGTTAGATTAGGTTTAATGTTCGTGTTTGGGTTAGGGATAGGGTGAGGGATAGCATTAGGTTTAGGGTTGGGGATACGGTTAGGGGTTAGGGTGAGGGTTGTGGTTAGGGTGTGGGTTAGGGTTAGGTTTACAGTTAAGGTGAGGGTTTAGGGTAAGTGTTATAGTTAGGGTTCGAGTTCGAGTTTGGGTTAGGTTTAGGGTGCAGTTTCAGTTAATAGTCAGGGTCAGGGTAAGGGTTAGGGTTAAGATTACAGTTAGGGTTAAGTTTAGTGTTAGGGTTAGGGTTAGGGTAGGGGTAAGGTTAGGGTTAAGGCTAGGTTTACGGTAAAGGGTAGGGCTAGGTTAGGGTTAGGTTTAGAGTTAGAGCTAGTACTAGGGTTTAGGGTAAGAGGTAGGGTCAGGTTTAGAGTTTTTGTTAGTTTTAGGGTGGAGTTAAGGTTAAGCTTAGCGTTAGGGTAAGTGTTAGGTTTAGGTCAGGGTTAAGGTTAGGATTAGGGATAGGGTTAGGGTTAGGGAAAGGGTTAGGTGTTCGTGGGAGGGTTAGTGTTAGGTTTACACTTAAGCTGATGTTTTACAGTGTTACGGTTAGGTCAGGGTTGTAGTTAGGGTTAGGATGAGATTTAGGTTTAGGGCTATATTTAGGGGATAGTTTAGGGTTAGGTTTAGTTTTAGGGTTAAGGTTAGGCTTAGGTTTATCTTGAAATTTATGTTAAGGATGAGGGTTAGGGTTAGCGTTAGGGTTAGGTGTTTGGGTTAAGGTTAGGGTTAGGTTTAGGGTTTGGGTTAGGGATAGGTGTTTCGGTTAATGTTAGGGTCAGGTTTAGGGTAAGGGTTAGGGTTCGGTTAGGATCAGGCTTAGGGTTAGGGTTAGAATTAGGGTTAGTTGTTAGGGTTAGGCTTAGGGTTAAGGTTAGGTTTAGGCTAAAGATCAGGATTTGATTTCGAGTTAGGTGTTAGTGTTTCGGTTAGGTTTAGGGTAGGGTTATATTTAGGGTTAGGTTAAGAGTTAGATTTATGTTTACAGTTAAGGTGAGGGTTTTGGGTAAGTGTTACATTTAGGGTTAGGGTTAAGTTTAGGGCTAGCGCTAGGGTTAGGTTTAGATTTCGGGTTACCGGTTAGGGTTAGGTTTAAGTTTATGGTAGGGTATAGTTAGGGTTAGGGTTAAGGTTTGGTTAGGGTTAGGGTCAGGGTTAGGATTAGGATTAGGTTTAGGGTGAGGGTTAGGGTCAGAGTTATTGTAAGGGTTAGGTTTGGGGTTACAGGTGGGCCAAGGTTAAGGTTAGGGTCAGGGTTAAAGTTAGGGTGTGCTTTAGATTAGGGATAGGGTGAAGTTTAAGATAGGGTGAGGGTTAGGGTTATGGCTAAGGTTTGCTTGAGTTTTCAGGTTAGTGTTAAGGTTATGTTTAGGGTTAGGAATAAGTTTATGGGTTCTGTTTACTTTTAGGGTTAGGGGTAGATTTTAGGTTTGGGTTAAGGTCAGTGTTACGGTTAGGGTTAGGTTTACGGTTTGTGTTAGGCATTGTGGTTGGTGTGAGGATTAGGTTTAGGATTAGGGTTGGGTAGGGTTAGGATTCTGGTTATGGTAAGGTGTTAGGGATTAGAGGAGTAGTTTTGGGTTAGGGCTTGGGTGAGGCTTCCGGTTAGGCATTGTGGTTCTGGTCATGGTTAGGTTTGGTTTAGGGTTAGGGTTAGTTTTATGATTAGGTTTAGGGTTAGTGTTAGAGTTAGGGTTAGGCTTTGGTGCGAGGGGTTAGGTTTTGGGTTAGGGTTAGGGTTATCGTTAGGGCTTAGGTTTTCAGGTGAGTGTTAGGGTTAGGGTTAGGGATAGCATTAGGGTTAGCTTTTGGGGGTACGGTTAGGGGTTAGGTGAGGGTTACAGTTAGTATTGCAGTTAAGGTTAGTTTTTAGGGCAAGTGTTAGGATTAGGGTTAGAGTTAGAGTTAGGGTTAGGTGCAGGGTAAGTTTTAGGTTTAAGTCCTGGTTTAGGGTTAGAGTTAGTGTTCTATTTAGGGTCAAGTTTAGAGTTCGGGTTAGGTTTAGGATTAGGTCTATTGTTGGGCTTAGGATTAGGGTTAGGTTCAGAGCTATTGTAAGGCTTAGGTTTAGGGTTACAGATGGACTAGCTTTACGGTTAGAGTTAGGTTTAAGGTTAGGGTTTGGGCTAGGTTTACGTTTACGGTTATGGTTAGGGTTAGGATTTGGTTGAAGTTTAGCATAGGCTGAGGGTTACTTTTAGGGTTCGGGCTAGAGTTTGGGTTTGTGTTCAGGTTAGTGTTATGGTTAGATTTAGGGTCCAGTTTAGGGTTAGGGGTTATGTTTAGTGTTAGGGTTAGTTTTAGGTTTAGGGTTAGTGTGAAGTTTAGGTTAAGGGTGAGAGTTAGGGTTAGGGTTAGGATTAGGGTTAGTGTTAGACGTTAGGTTTAGGGTGCTAGTTTTAGGTTTATGGTTAGGGTAGGTTTAAGTTTAGGGTGAATGTTAGGGTTAGTGTTAGATTAGGGTTACTGTTCGTGTTAGGGTTACAGTTAGGGTTAGGGATAGCATTAGGTTTAGGGTTAGGAATATAGTTAGGGGTTAGGGTGAGGGTTGGGGATATGGTGAGGGTTAGGTTTAGGTTTACAGTTAAGGTGAGCGTTTAGGGTAATTGTTATGGTTAGGGTTAGAGTTAGGGTCATGGTGAAGATTCAGTTAATAGTGGGGTTCAGGGTTAATGTTAGATTTAGGGTTAAGGTTAGTGTTAGGGTTAGGTTTAGGTTAGGGTTAAGGTAGCGGTCAGGTTAGGGTTAAGACTAGGTTTACGGTAAAGTGTAAGGCTAGGTTAGGATTAGGTTTAGAGTTAGTGCTAGGGTTTAGGGTTAGGGTTAAGGTAAGGTTTGGAGTTATTGTTAGGTTTACGGTTAAGGTTAGGGTAGAGTTAAGGTTAAGGTTAAGTTTAAGGTTAGGGTAAGAGTTAGGTTAACGTCAGGTTTAGGGTTAGGATGAGGGATAGGGTTAGGGAAAGGGTTAGGGTTTCGTGTGAGGATTAGTGTTATGTTTATATTAAGCTGATGTTTTTGGGTGTTACAGTAAGGTTTAGGGTTAGAGTTAGGTTAGGTTTAGAGTTAGGGCTAGAGTATGGTGATAGTGCTTTAGGCTTAGGTTTAGGGTGGAATTTAGGTTAAGGATGAGGGTTAGGGTTGGGGTAGGTGTTTGGACTAATGTTAGGGTCAGGTTTAGGGTTTTGGTTTAGAGTTCAGGTTAGAGTCAGGGTTAGGGTTAGATTTAGGTTTAGGGTTAGGGTTAGGTTTAGTGTTAGTTTAGCTTAGGGTTAGGGTTTGAATGAAGTTAGGGTAGGTTTAGGGTTATGGTTAGGTTGAAATTTTGGTTAAGTGTGAGGGTTTGGTTTCGGGTTAGGGTTAGAGTTAGGGTTAGTGGTTAAGGATAGGTTTAGGGTTAAGGTTAGGTTTAGGCTAAGCATTAGGGTTAGAGTTAGGGTTAGTGGTTAGTGTTTCAGTTAGGTTTAGGATAGGGTTATAATTAGGGTTAAGTTTAGGGTTACGGTAAGAGTTAGATTTACGTTTACAGTTAAGGTGAGGGTTTAGGGTAAGTGTTATAGTTAGGGTTCGAGTTCGAGTTTGGGTTAGGTTTAGGGTGAAATTTCAGTTAATAGTCAGGGTCAGGGTAAGCGTTAGGGTTAAGATTACAGTTAGGGCTAAGTTTAGTGTTAGGGTTAGGGTTAGGGGAGGGGTAAGGTTAGGGTTAAGGCGAGGTTTACGGTAAAGGGTAGGGCTAGGTTAGGGTTAGGTTTAGAGTTAGAGCTAGTACTAGGGTTTAGGGTAAGAGGTAGGGTCAGGTTTAGAGTTTTTGTTAGTTTTAGGGTGGAGTTAAGGTTAAGCTTAGCGTTAGGGTAAGTGTTAGGTTTAGGTCAGGGTTAAGGTTAGGATTAGGGATAGGGTTAGGGTTAGGGAAAGGGTTAGGTGTTCGTGGGAGGGTTAGTGTTAGGTTTACACTTAAGCTGATGTTTTGCAGTGTCACGGTTAGGTCAGGGTTGTAGTTAGGGTTAGGATGAGGTTTAGGTTTAGGGCTATATTTAGGGGATAGTTTAGGGTTAGGTTTAGATTTAGGGTTAAGGTTAGGCTTAGGTTTATCTTGAAATTTATGTTAAGGATGAGGGTTAGGGTTAGCGTTAGGGTTAGGTGTTTGGGTTAAGGTTAGGGTTAGGTTTAGGGTTTGGGTTAGGGTTAGGTGTTTCGGTTAATGTTAGGGTCAGGTTTAGGGTAAGGGTTAGGGTTCGGTTTAGGATCAGGCTTAGGGTTCGGGTTAGAATTAGGGTTAGTGGTTAGGGTTAGGCTTAGGGTTAAGGTTAGGTTTAGGCTAAAGATCAGGATTTGATTCCGAGTTAGGTGTTAGTGTTTCGGTTAGGTTTAGGGTAGGGTTATATTTAGGGTTAGGTTAAGAGTTAGATTTATGTTTACAGTTAAGGTGAGGGTTTTGGGTAAGTGTTACATTTAGGGTTAGGGTTAGGGTTAGGTTTAGGGCTAGGGCTAGGGTTAGGTTTAGATTTCGGGTTACCGGTTAGGGTTAGGTTTAAGTTTATGGTAGGGTAAAGTTAGGGTTAAGGTTTGGTTAGGGTTAGGGTCAGGGTTAGGATTAGGATTAGGTTTAGAGTGAGGGTTAGGGTCAGAGTTATTATCAGGGTTGGGTTTGGGGTTACAGGTGGGTCAAGGTCAAGGTTAGGGTCAGGGTTAAAGTTAGGGTGTGCTTTAGATTAGGGATAGGGTGAAGTTTAAGATAGGGTGAGGGTTAGGGTTATGGCTAAGGTTTGCTTGAGTTTTCAGGTTAGTGTTAAGGTTATGTTTAGGGTTAGGAATAAGTTTATGGGTTCTGTTTACTTTTAGGGTTGGGGTAGATTTTAGGTTAGGGTTAAGTTCAGTGTTACGGTTAGGGTTAGGTTTACGGTTTGTGTTAGGCATTGTGGTTGGTGTGAGGATTAGGTTTAGGATTAGGGTTGGGTAGGGTTAGGATTCTGGTTATGGTAAGGTGTTAGGGATTAGAGGAGTAGTTTTGGGTGAGGGCTTGGGTGAGGGTTCCGGTTAGGCATTGTGGTTCTGGTCATGGTTAGGTTTGGTTTAGGGTTAGGGTTAGTTTTATGATTAGGTTTAGGGTTAGTGTTAGAGTTAGGGTTAGGCTTTGGTGCGAGGGGTTAGGTTTTGGGTTAGGGTTAGGGTTATCGTTAGGGCTTAGGTTTTCAGGTGAGTGTTAGGGTTAGGGTTAGGGATAGCATTAGGGTTAGCTTTTGGGGGTACGGTTAGGGGTTAGGTGAGGGTTACAGTTAGTATTGCAGTTAAGGTTAGTTTTTAGGGCAAGTGTTAGGATTAGGGTTAGAGTTAGAGTTAGGGTTAGGTGCAGGGTAAGTTTTAGGTTTAAGTCCTGGTTTAGGGTTAGAGTTAGTGTTCTATTTAGGGTCAAGTTTAGAGTTCGGGTTAGGTTTAGGATTAGGTCTATTGTTGGGCTTAGGATTAGGGTTAGGTTCAGAGCTATTGTAAGGCTTAGGTTTAGGGTTACAGATGGACTAGCTTTACGGTTAGAGTTAGGTTTAAGGTTAGGGTTTGGGCTAGGTTTACGTTTACGGTTATGGTTAGGGTTAGGATTTGGTTGAAGTTTAGCATAGGCTGAGGGTTACTTTTAGGGTTCGGGCTAGAGTTTGGGTTTGTGTTCAGGTTAGTGTTATGGTTAGATTTAGGGTCCAGTTTAGGGTTAGGGGTTATGTTTAGTGTTAGGGTTAGTTTTAGGTTTAGGGTTAGTGTGAAGTTTAGGTTAAGGGTGAGAGTTAGGGTTAGGGTTAGGATTAGGGTTAGTGTTAGACGTTAGGTTTAGGGTGGTAGTTTTAGGTTTATGGTTAGGGTAGGTTTAAGTTTAGGGTGAATGTTAGGGTTAGTGTTAGATTAGGGTTACTGTTCGTGTTAGGGTTACAGTTAGGGTTAGGGATAGCATTAGGTTTAGGGTTAGGAATATAGTTAGGGGTTAGGGTGAGGGTTGGGGATATGGTGAGGGTTAGGTTTAGGTTTACAGTTAAGGTGAGGGTTTAGGGTAATTGTTATGGTTAGGGTTAGAGTTAGGGTCATGGTGAAGATTCAGTTAATAGTGGGGTTCAGGGTTAATGTTAGATTTAGGGTTAAGGTTAGTGTTAGGGTTAGGTTTAGGTTAGGGTTAAGGTAGCGGTCAGGTTAGGGTTAAGACTAGGTTTACGGTAAAGTGTAAGGCTAGGTTAGGATTAGGTTTAGAGTTAGTGCTAGGGTTTAGGGTTAGGGTTAAGGTAAGGTTTGGAGTTATTGTTAGGTTTACGGTTAAGGTTAGGGTAGAGTTAAGGTTAAGGTTAAGTTTAAGGTTAGGGTAAGAGTTAGGTTAACGTCAGGTTTAGGGTTAGGATGAGGGATAGGGTTAGGGAAAGGGTTAGGGTTTCGTGTGAGGATTAGTGTTATGTTTATATTAAGCTGATGTTTTTGGGTGTTACAGTAAGGTTTAGGGTTAGAGTTAGGTTAGGTTTAGAGTTAGGGCTAGAGTATGGTGATAGTGCTTTAGGCTTAGGTTTAGGGTGGAATTTAGGTTAAGGATGAGGGTTAGGGTTGGGGTAGGTGTTTGGATTAATGTTAGGGTCAGGTTTAGGGTTTTGGTTTAGAGTTCAGGTTAGAGTCAGGGTTAGGGTTAGATTTAGGTTTAGGGTTAGGGTTAGGTTTAGTGTTAGTTTAGCTTAGGGTTAGGGTTTGAATGAAGTTAGGGTAGGTTTAGGGTTATGGTTAGGTTGAAATTTTGGTTAAGTGTGAGGGTTTGGTTTCGGGTTAGGGTTAGAGTTAGGGTTAGTGGTTAAGGATAGGTTTAGGGTTAAGGTTAGGTTTAGGCTAAGCATTAGGGTTAGAGTTAGGGTTAGTGGTTAGTGTTTCAGTTAGGTTTAGGATAGGGTTATAATTAGGGTTAAGTTTAGGGTTACGGTAAGAGTTAGATTTACCTTTACACTTAAGGTGAGGGTTTAGGGTAAGTGTTATAGTTAGGGTTCCAGTTAGAGTTTGGGTTAGGTTTAGGGTGAAGTTTCAGTTAATAGTCAGGGTCAGGGTAAGCGTTAGGGTTAAGATTACAGTTAGGGCTAAGTTTAGTGTTAGGGTTAGGGTTAGGGGAGGGGTAAGGTTAGGGTTAAGGCGAGGTTTACGGTAAAGGGTAGGGCTAGGTTAGGGTTAGGTTTAGAGTTAGAGCTAGTACTAGGGTTTAGGGTAAGAGGTAGGGTCAGGTTTAGAGTTTTTGTTAGTTTTAGGGTGGAGTTAAGGTTAAGCTTAGCGTTAGGGTAAGTGTTAGGTTTAGGTCAGGGTTAAGGTTAGGATTAGGGATAGGGTTAGGGTTAGGGAAAGGGTTAGGTGTTCGTGGGAGGGTTAGTGTTAGGTTTACACTTAAGCTGATGTTTTGCAGTGTCACGGTTAGGTCAGGGTTGTAGTTAGGGTTAGGATGAGGTTTAGGTTTAGGGCTATATTTAGGGGATAGTTTAGGGTTAGGTTTAGATTTAGGGTTAAGGTTAGGCTTAGGTTTATCTTGAAATTTATGTTAAGGATGAGGGTTAGGGTTAGCGTTAGGGTTAGGTGTTTGGGTTAAGGTTAGGGTTAGGTTTAGGGTTTGGGTTAGGGTTAGGTGTTTCGGTTAATGTTAGGGTCAGGTTTAGGGTAAGGGTTAGGGTTCGGTTTAGGATCAGGCTTAGGGTTCGGGTTAGAATTAGGGTTAGTGGTTAGGGTTAGGCTTAGGGTTAAGGTTAGGTTTAGGCTAAAGATCAGGATTTGATTCCGAGTTAGGTGTTAGTGTTTCGGTTAGGTTTAGGGTAGGGTTATATTTAGGGTTAGGTTAAGAGTTAGATTTATGTTTACAGTTAAGGTGAGGGTTTTGGGTAAGTGTTACATTTAGGGTTAGGGTTAGGGTTAGGTTTAGGGCTAGGGCTAGGGTTAGGTTTAGATTTCGGGTTACCGGTTAGGGTTAGGTTTAAGTTTATGGTAGGGTAAAGTTAGGGTTAAGGTTTGGTTAGGGTTAGGGTCAGGGTTAGGATTAGGATTAGGTTTAGGGTGAGGGTTAGGGTCAGAGTTATTATCAGGGTTGGGTTTGGGGTTACAGGTGGGTCAAGGTCAAGGTTAGGGTCAGGGTTAAAGTTAGGGTGTGCTTTAGATTAGGGATAGGGTGAAGTTTAAGATAGGGTGAGGGTTAGGGTTATGGCTAAGGTTTGCTTGAGTTTTCAGGTTAGTGTTAAGGTTATGTTTAGGGTTAGGAATAAGTTTATGGGTTCTGTTTACTTTTAGGGTTGGGGTAGATTTTAGGTTAGGGTTAAGTTCAGTGTTACGGTTAGGGTTAGGTTTACGGTTTGTGTTAGGCATTGTGGTTGGTGTGAGGATTAGGTTTAGGATTAGGGTTGGGTAGGGTTAGGATTCTGGTTATGGTAAGGTGTTAGGGATTAGAGGAGTAGTTTTGGGTTAGGGCTTGGGTGAGGCTTCCGGTTAGGCATTGTGGTTCTGGTCATGGTTAGGTTTGGTTTAGGGTTAGGGTTAGTTTTATGATTAGGTTTAGGGTTAGTGTTAGAGTTAGGGTTAGGCTTTGGTGCGAGGGGTTAGGTTTTGGGTTAGGGTTAGGGTTATCGTTAGGGCTTAGGTTTTCAGGTGAGTGTTAGGGTTAGGGTTAGGGATAGCATTAGGGTTAGCTTTTGGGGGTACGGTTAGGGGTTAGGTGAGGGTTACAGTTAGTATTGCAGTTAAGGTTAGTTTTTAGGGCAAGTGTTAGGATTAGGGTTAGAGTTAGAGTTAGGGTTAGGTGCAGGGTAAGTTTTAGGTTTAAGTCCTGGTTTAGGGTTAGAGTTAGTGTTCTATTTAGGGTCAAGTTTAGAGTTCGGGTTAGGTTTAGGATTAGGTCTATTGTTGGGCTTAGGATTAGGGTTAGGTTCAGAGCTATTGTAAGGCTTAGGTTTAGGGTTACAGATGGACTAGCTTTACGGTTAGAGTTAGGTTTAAGGTTAGGGTTTGGGCTAGGTTTACGTTTACGGTTATGGTTAGGGTTAGGATTTGGTTGAAGTTTAGCATAGGCTGAGGGTTACTTTTAGGGTTCGGGCTAGAGTTTGGGTTTGTGTTCAGGTTAGTGTTATGGTTAGATTTAGGGTCCAGTTTAGGGTTAGGGGTTATGTTTAGTGTTAGGGTTAGTTTTAGGTTTAGGGTTAGTGTGAAGTTTAGGTTAAGGGTGAGAGTTAGGGTTAGGGTTAGGATTAGGGTTAGTGTTAGACGTTAGGTTTAGGGTGGTAGTTTTAGGTTTATGGTTAGGGTAGGTTTAAGTTTAGGGTGAATGTTAGGGTTAGTGTTAGATTAGGGTTACTGTTCGTGTTAGGGTTACAGTTAGGGTTAGGGATAGCATTAGGTTTAGGGTTAGGAATATAGTTAGGGGTTAGGGTGAGGGTTGGGGATATGGTGAGGGTTAGGTTTAGGTTTACAGTTAAGGTGAGGGTTTAGGGTAATTGTTATGGTTAGGGTTAGAGTTAGGGTCATGGTGAAGATTCAGTTAATAGTGGGGTTCAGGGTTAATGTTAGATTTAGGGTTAAGGTTAGTGTTAGGGTTAGGTTTAGGTTAGGGTTAAGGTAGCGGTCAGGTTAGGGTTAAGACTAGGTTTACGGTAAAGTGTAAGGCTAGGTTAGGATTAGGTTTAGAGTTAGTGCTAGGGTTTAGGGTTAGGGTTAAGGTAAGGTTTGGAGTTATTGTTAGGTTTACGGTTAAGGTTAGGGTAGAGTTAAGGTTAAGGTTAAGTTTAAGGTTAGGGTAAGAGTTAGGTTAACGTCAGGTTTAGGGTTAGGATGAGGGATAGGGTTAGGGAAAGGGTTAGGGTTTCGTGTGAGGATTAGTGTTATGTTTATATTAAGCTGATGTTTTTGGGTGTTACAGTAAGGTTTAGGGTTAGAGTTAGGTTAGGTTTAGAGTTAGGGCTAGAGTATGGTGATAGTGCTTTAGGCTTAGGTTTAGGGTGGAATTTAGGTTAAGGATGAGGGTTAGGGTTGGGGTAGGTGTTTGGATTAATGTTAGGGTCAGGTTTAGGGTTTTGGTTTAGAGTTCAGGTTAGAGTCAGGGTTAGGGTTAGATTTAGGTTTAGGGTTAGGGTTAGGTTTAGTGTTAGTTTAGCTTAGGGTTAGGGTTTGAATGAAGTTAGGGTAGGTTTAGGGTTATGGTTAGGTTGAAATTTTGGTTAAGTGTGAGGGTTTGGTTTCGGGTTAGGGTTAGAGTTAGGGTTAGTGGTTAAGGATAGGTTTAGGGTTAAGGTTAGGTTTAGGCTAAGCATTAGGGTTAGAGTTAGGGTTAGTGGTTAGTGTTTCAGTTAGGTTTAGGATAGGGTTATAATTAGGGTTAAGTTTAGGGTTACGGTAAGAGTTAGATTTACGTTTACAGTTAAGGTGAGGGTTTAGGGTAAGTGTTATAGTTAGGGTTCGAGTTCGAGTTTGGGTTAGGTTTAGGGTGAAATTTCAGTTAATAGTCAGGGTCAGGGTAAGCGTTAGGGTTAAGATTACAGTTAGGGCTAAGTTTAGTGTTAGGGTTAGGGTTAGGGGAGGGGTAAGGTTAGGGTTAAGGCGAGGTTTACGGTAAAGGGTAGGGCTAGGTTAGGGTTAGGTTTAGAGTTAGAGCTAGTACTAGGGTTTAGGGTAAGAGGTAGGGTCAGGTTTAGAGTTTTTGTTAGTTTTAGGGTGGAGTTAAGGTTAAGCTTAGCGTTAGGGTAAGTGTTAGGTTTAGGTCAGGGTTAAGGTTAGGATTAGGGATAGGGTTAGGGTTAGGGAAAGGGTTAGGTGTTCGTGGGAGGGTTAGTGTTAGGTTTACACTTAAGCTGATGTTTTGCAGTGTCACGGTTAGGTCAGGGTTGTAGTTAGGGTTAGGATGAGGTTTAGGTTTAGGGCTATATTTAGGGGATAGTTTAGGGTTAGGTTTAGATTTAGGGTTAAGGTTAGGCTTAGGTTTATCTTGAAATTTATGTTAAGGATGAGGGTTAGGGTTAGCGTTAGGGTTAGGTGTTTGGGTTAAGGTTAGGGTTAGGTTTAGGGTTTGGGTTAGGGTTAGGTGTTTCGGTTAATGTTAGGGTCAGGTTTAGGGTAAGGGTTAGGGTTCGGTTTAGGATCAGGCTTAGGGTTCGGGTTAGAATTAGGGTTAGTGGTTAGGGTTAGGCTTAGGGTTAAGGTTAGGTTTAGGCTAAAGATCAGGATTTGATTCCGAGTTAGGTGTTAGTGTTTCGGTTAGGTTTAGGGTAGGGTTATATTTAGGGTTAGGTTAAGAGTTAGATTTATGTTTACAGTTAAGGTGAGGGTTTTGGGTAAGTGTTACATTTAGGGTTAGGGTTAGGGTTAGGTTTAGGGCTAGGGCTAGGGTTAGGTTTAGATTTCGGGTTACCGGTTAGGGTTAGGTTTAAGTTTATGGTAGGGTAAAGTTAGGGTTAAGGTTTGGTTAGGGTTAGGGTCAGGGTTAGGATTAGGATTAGGTTTAGAGTGAGGGTTAGGGTCAGAGTTATTATCAGGGTTGGGTTTGGGGTTACAGGTGGGTCAAAGTCAAGGTTAGGGTCAGGGTTAAAGTTAGGGTGTGCTTTAGATTAGGGATAGGGTGAAGTTTAAGATAGGGTGAGGGTTAGGGTTATGGCTAAGGTTTGCTTGAGTTTTCAGGTTAGTGTTAAGGTTATGTTTAGGGTTAGGAATAAGTTTATGGGTTCTGTTTACTTTTAGGGTTGGGGTAGATTTTAGGTTAGGGTTAAGTTCAGTGTTACGGTTAGGGTTAGGTTTACGGTTTGTGTTAGGCATTGTGGTTGGTGTGAGGATTAGGTTTAGGATTAGGGTTGGGTAGGGTTAGGATTCTGGTTATGGTAAGGTGTTAGGGATTAGAGGAGTAGTTTTGGGTGAGGGCTTGGGTGAGGGTTCCGGTTAGGCATTGTGGTTCTGGTCATGGTTAGGTTTGGTTTAGGGTTAGGGTTAGTTTTATGATTAGGTTTAGGGTTAGTGTTAGAGTTAGGGTTAGGCTTTGGTGCGAGGGGTTAGGTTTTGGGTTAGGGTTAGGGTTATCGTTAGGGCTTAGGTTTTCAGGTGAGTGTTAGGGTTAGGGTTAGGGATAGCATTAGGGTTAGCTTTTGGGGGTACGGTTAGGGGTTAGGTGAGGGTTACAGTTAGTATTGCAGTTAAGGTTAGTTTTTAGGGCAAGTGTTAGGATTAGGGTTAGAGTTAGAGTTAGGGTTAGGTGCAGGGTAAGTTTTAGGTTTAAGTCCTGGTTTAGGGTTAGAGTTAGTGTTCTATTTAGGGTCAAGTTTAGAGTTCGGGTTAGGTTTAGGATTAGGTCTATTGTTGGGCTTAGGATTAGGGTTAGGTTCAGAGCTATTGTAAGGCTTAGGTTTAGGGTTACAGATGGACTAGCTTTACGGTTAGAGTTAGGTTTAAGGTTAGGGTTTGGGCTAGGTTTACGTTTACGGTTATGGTTAGGGTTAGGATTTGGTTGAAGTTTAGCATAGGCTGAGGGTTACTTTTAGGGTTCGGGCTAGAGTTTGGGTTTGTGTTCAGGTTAGTGTTATGGTTAGATTTAGGGTCCAGTTTAGGGTTAGGGGTTATGTTTAGTGTTAGGGTTAGTTTTAGGTTTAGGGTTAGTGTGAAGTTTAGGTTAAGGGTGAGAGTTAGGGTTAGGGTTAGGATTAGGGTTAGTGTTAGACGTTAGGTTTAGGGTGGTAGTTTTAGGTTTATGGTTAGGGTAGGTTTAAGTTTAGGGTGAATGTTAGGGTTAGTGTTAGATTAGGGTTACTGTTCGTGTTAGGGTTACAGTTAGGGTTAGGGATAGCATTAGGTTTAGGGTTAGGAATATAGTTAGGGGTTAGGGTGAGGGTTGGGGATATGGTGAGGGTTAGGTTTAGGTTTACAGTTAAGGTGAGGGTTTAGGGTAATTGTTATGGTTAGGGTTAGAGTTAGGGTCATGGTGAAGATTCAGTTAATAGTGGGGTTCAGGGTTAATGTTAGATTTAGGGTTAAGGTTAGTGTTAGGGTTAGGTTTAGGTTAGGGTTAAGGTAGCGGTCAGGTTAGGGTTAAGACTAGGTTTACGGTAAAGTGTAAGGCTAGGTTAGGATTAGGTTTAGAGTTAGTGCTAGGGTTTAGGGTTAGGGTTAAGGTAAGGTTTGGAGTTATTGTTAGGTTTACGGTTAAGGTTAGGGTAGAGTTAAGGTTAAGGTTAAGTTTAAGGTTAGGGTAAGAGTTAGGTTAACGTCAGGTTTAGGGTTAGGATGAGGGATAGGGTTAGGGAAAGGGTTAGGGTTTCGTGTGAGGATTAGTGTTATGTTTATATTAAGCTGATGTTTTTGGGTGTTACAGTAAGGTTTAGGGTTAGAGTTAGGTTAGGTTTAGAGTTAGGGCTAGAGTATGGTGATAGTGCTTTAGGCTTAGGTTTAGGGTGGAATTTAGGTTAAGGATGAGGGTTAGGGTTGGGGTAGGTGTTTGGATTAATGTTAGGGTCAGGTTTAGGGTTTTGGTTTAGAGTTCAGGTTAGAGTCAGGGTTAGGGTTAGATTTAGGTTTAGGGTTAGGGTTAGGTTTAGTGTTAGTTTAGCTTAGGGTTAGGGTTTGAATGAAGTTAGGGTAGGTTTAGGGTTATGGTTAGGTTGAAATTTTGGTTAAGTGTGAGGGTTTGGTTTCGGGTTAGGGTTAGAGTTAGGGTTAGTGGTTAAGGATAGGTTTAGGGTTAAGGTTAGGTTTAGGCTAAGCATTAGGGTTAGAGTTAGGGTTAGTGGTTAGTGTTTCAGTTAGGTTTAGGATAGGGTTATAATTAGGGTTAAGTTTAGGGTTACGGTAAGAGTTAGATTTACCTTTACACTTAAGGTGAGGGTTTAGGGTAAGTGTTATAGTTAGGGTTCCAGTTAGAGTTTGGGTTAGGTTTAGGGTGAAGTTTCAGTTAATAGTCAGGGTCAGGGTAAGCGTTAGGGTTAAGATTACAGTTAGGGCTAAGTTTAGTGTTAGGGTTAGGGTTAGGGGAGGGGTAAGGTTAGGGTTAAGGCGAGGTTTACGGTAAAGGGTAGGGCTAGGTTAGGGTTAGGTTTAGAGTTAGAGCTAGTACTAGGGTTTAGGGTAAGAGGTAGGGTCAGGTTTAGAGTTTTTGTTAGTTTTAGGGTGGAGTTAAGGTTAAGCTTAGCGTTAGGGTAAGTGTTAGGTTTAGGTCAGGGTTAAGGTTAGGATTAGGGATAGGGTTAGGGTTAGGGAAAGGGTTAGGTGTTCGTGGGAGGGTTAGTGTTAGGTTTACACTTAAGCTGATGTTTTGCAGTGTCACGGTTAGGTCAGGGTTGTAGTTAGGGTTAGGATGAGGTTTAGGTTTAGGGCTATATTTAGGGGATAGTTTAGGGTTAGGTTTAGATTTAGGGTTAAGGTTAGGCTTAGGTTTATCTTGAAATTTATGTTAAGGATGAGGGTTAGGGTTAGCGTTAGGGTTAGGTGTTTGGGTTAAGGTTAGGGTTAGGTTTAGGGTTTGGGTTAGGGTTAGGTGTTTCGGTTAATGTTAGGGTCAGGTTTAGGGTAAGGGTTAGGGTTCGGTTTAGGATCAGGCTTAGGGTTCGGGTTAGAATTAGGGTTAGTGGTTAGGGTTAGG
The DNA here is from genome assembly GCF_030014295.1 of Loxodonta africana. NCBI lineage: Eukaryota > Metazoa > Chordata > Mammalia > Proboscidea > Elephantidae > Loxodonta > Loxodonta africana. The sequence continues at coordinate 161,100 of NW_026974988.1, read as the reverse complement.
CTTAGGGTTAAGGTTAGGTTTAGGCTAAAGATCAGGATTTGATTCCGAGTTAGGTGTTAGTGTTTCGGTTAGGTTTAGGGTAGGGTTATATTTAGGGTTAGGTTAAGAGTTAGATTTATGTTTACAGTTAAGGTGAGGGTTTTGGGTAAGTGTTACATTTAGGGTTAGGGTTAGGTTTAGGGCTAGCGCTAGGGTTAGGTTTAGATTTCAGGTTACCGGTTAGGGTTAGGTTTAAGTTTATGGTAGGGTAAATTTAGGGTTAAGGTTTGGTTAGGGTTAGGGTCAGGGTTAGGATTAGGATTAGGTTTAGGGTGAGGGTTAGGGTCAGAGTTATTGTAAGGGTTAGGTTTGGGGTTACAGGTGGGTCAAGGTCAAGGTTAGGGTCAGGGTTAAAGTTAGGGTGTGCTTTAGATTAGGGATAGGGTGAAGTTTAAGATAGGGTGAGGGTTAGGGTTATGGCTAAGGTTTGCTTGAGTTTTCAGGTTAGTGTTAAGGTTATGTTTAGGGTTAGGAATAAGTTTATGGGTTCTGTTTACTTTTAGGGTTGGGGTAGATTTTAGGTTAGGGTTAAGTTCAGTGTTACGGTTAGGGTTAGGTTTACGGTTTGTGTTAGGCTTTGTGGTTGGTGTGAGGATTAGGTTTAGGATTAGGGTTGGGTAGGGTTAGGATTCTGGTTATGGTAAGGTGTTAGGGATTAGAGGAGTAGTTTTGGGTGAGGGCTTGGGTGAGGGTTCCGGTTAGGCATTGTGGTTCTGGTCATGGTTAGGTTTGGTTTAGGGTTAGGGTTAGTTTTATGATTAGTTTTAGGGTTAGTGTTAGAGTTAGGGTTAGGCTTTGGTGCGAGGGGTTAGGTTTTGGGTTAGGGTTAGGGTTATCGTTAGGGCTTAGGTTTTCAGGTGAGTGTTAGGGTTAGGGTTAGGGATAGCATTAGGGTTAGCTTTTGGGGGTACGGTTAGGGGTTAGGTGAGGGTTACAGTTAGTATTGCAGTTAAGGTTAGGTTTTAGGACAAGTGTTAGGATTAGGGTTAGAGTTAGAGTTAGGGTTAGGTTTAGGGTTAGGTGCAGGGTAAGTTTTAGGTTTAAGTCCTGGTTTAGGGTTAGAGTTAGTGTTCTATTTAGGGTCAAGTTTAGAGTTCGGGTTAGGTTTAGGATTAGGTCTATTGTTGGGCTTAGGATTAGGGTTAGGTTCAGAGCTATTGTAAGGCTTAGGTTTAGGGTTACAGATGGACTAGCTTTACGGTTAGAGTTAGGTTTAAGGTTAGGGTTTGGGCTAGGTTTACGTTTACGGTTATGGTTAGGGTTAGGATTTGGTTGAAGTTTAGCATAGGCTGAGGGTTACTTTTAGGGTTCGGGCTAGAGTTTGGGTTTGTGTTCAGGTTAGTGTTATGGTTAGATTTAGGGTCCAGTTTAGGGTTAGGGGTTATGTTTAGTGTTAGGGTTAGTTTTAGGTTTAGGGTTAGTGTGAAGTTTAGGTTAAGGGTGAGAGTTAGGGTTAGGGTTAGGATTAGGGTTAGTGTTAGACGTTAGGTTTAGGGTGGTAGTTTTAGGTTTATGGTTAGGGTAGGTTTAAGTTTAGGGTGAATGTTAGGGTTAGTGTTAGATTAGGGTTACTGTTCGTGTTAGGGTTACAGTTAGGGTTAGGGATAGCATTAGGTTTAGGGTTAGGAATATAGTTAGGGGTTAGGGTGAGGGTTGGGGATATGGTGAGGGTTAGGTTTAGGTTTACAGTTAAGGTGAGGGTTTAGGGTAATTGTTATGGTTAGGGTTAGAGTTAGGGTCATGGTGAAGTTTCAGTTAATAGTGGGGTTCAGGGTTAATGTCAGATTTAGGGTTAAGGTTAGTGTTAGGGTTAGGTTTAGGTTAGGGTTAAGGTAGCGGTCAGGTTAGGGTTAAGACTAGGTTTACGGTAAAGTGTAAGGCTAGGTTAGGATTAGGTTTAGAGTTAGTGCTAGGGTTTAGGGTTAGGGTTAAGGTCAGGTTTAGAGTTATTGTTAGGTTTACGGTTAAGGTTAGGGTAGAGTTAAGGTTAAGGTCAAGTTTAAGGTTAGGGTAAGAGTTAGGTTTACGTCAGGTTTAGGGTTAGGATGAGGGATAGGGTTAGGGAAAGGGTTAGGGTTTCATGTGAGGATTAGTGTTATGTTTACATTAAGCTGATGTTTTTGGGTGTTACAGTAAGGTTTAGGGTTAGAGTTAGGTTAGGTTTAGAGTTAGGGCTAGAGTATGGTGATAGTGCTTTAGGCTTAGGTTTAGGGTGGAATTTAGGTTAAGGATGAGGGTTAGGGTTGGGGTAGGTGTTTGGATTAATGTTAGGGTCAGGTTTAGGGTTTTGGTTTAGAGTTCAGGTTAGAGTCAGGGTTAGGGTTAGATTTAGGTTTAGGGTTAGGGTTAGGTTTAGTGTTAGTTTAGCTTAGGGTTAGGGTTTGAATGAAGTTAGGGTAGGTTTAGGGTTATGGTTAGGTTGAAATTTTGGTTAAGTGTGAGGGTTTGGTTTCGGGTTAGGGTTAGAGTTAGGGTTAGTGGTTAAGGATAGGTTTAGGGTTAAGGTTAGGTTTAGGCTAAGCATTAGGGTTAGAGTTAGGGTTAGTGGTTAGTGTTTCAGTTAGGTTTAGGATAGGGTTATAATTAGGGTTAAGTTTAGGGTTACGGTAAGAGTTAGATTTACGTTTACAGTTAAGGTGAGGGTTTAGGGTAAGTGTTATAGTTAGGGTTCGAGTTCGAGTTTGGGTTAGGTTTAGGGTGAAATTTCAGTTAATAGTCAGGGTCAGGGTAAGCGTTAGGGTTAAGATTACAGTTAGGGCTAAGTTTAGTGTTAGGGTTAGGGTTAGGGGAGGGGTAAGGTTAGGGTTAAGGCGAGGTTTACGGTAAAGGGTAGGGCTAGGTTAGGGTTAGGTTTAGAGTTAGAGCTAGTACTAGGGTTTAGGGTAAGAGGTAGGGTCAGGTTTAGAGTTTTTGTTAGTTTTAGGGTGGAGTTAAGGTTAAGCTTAGCGTTAGGGTAAGTGTTAGGTTTAGGTCAGGGTTAAGGTTAGGATTAGGGATAGGGTTAGGGTTAGGGAAAGGGTTAGGTGTTCGTGGGAGGGTTAGTGTTAGGTTTACACTTAAGCTGATGTTTTGCAGTGTCACGGTTAGGTCAGGGTTGTAGTTAGGGTTAGGATGAGGTTTAGGTTTAGGGCTATATTTAGGGGATAGTTTAGGGTTAGGTTTAGATTTAGGGTTAAGGTTAGGCTTAGGTTTATCTTGAAATTTATGTTAAGGATGAGGGTTAGGGTTAGCGTTAGGGTTAGGTGTTTGGGTTAAGGTTAGGGTTAGGTTTAGAGTTTGGGTTAGGGTTAGGTGTTTCGGTTAATGTTAGGGTCAGGTTTAGGGTAAGGGTTAGGGTTCGGTTTAGGATCAGGCTTAGGGTTAGGGTTAGAATTAGGGTTAGTGGTTAGGGTTAGGCTTAGGGTTAAGGTTAGGTTTAGGCTAAAGATCAGGATTTGATTCCGAGTTAGGTGTTAGTGTTTCGGTTAGGTTTAGGGTAGGGTTATATTTAGGGTTAGGTTAAGAGTTAGATTTATGTTTACAGTTAAGGTGAGGGTTTTGGTTAAGTGTTACATTTAGGGTTAGGGTTAGGTTTAGGGCTAGCGCTAGGGTTAGGTTTAGATTTCAGGTTACCGGTTAGGGTTAGGTTTAAGTTTATGGTAGGGTAAATTTAGGGTTAAGGTTTGGTTAGGGTTAGGGTCAGGGTTAGGATTAGGATTAGGTTTAGGGTGAGGGTTAGGGTCAGAGTTATTGTAAGGGTTAGGTTTGGGGTTACAGGTGGGTCAAGGTCAAGGTTAGGGTCAGGGTTAAAGTTAGGGTGTGCTTTAGATTAGGGATAGGGTGAAGTTTAAGATAGGGTGAGGGTTAGGGTTATGGCTAAGGTTTGCTTGAGTTTTCAGGTTAGTGTTAAGGTTATGTTTAGGGTTAGGAATAAGTTTATGGGTTCTGTTTACTTTTAGGGTTGGGGTAGATTTTAGGTTAGGGTTAAGTTCAGTGTTACGGTTAGGGTTAGGTTTACGGTTTGTGTTAGGCTTTGTGGTTGGTGTGAGGATTAGGTTTAGGATTAGGGTTGGGTAGGGTTAGGATTCTGGTTATGGTAAGGTGTTAGGGATTAGAGGAGTAGTTTTGGGTGAGGGCTTGGGTGAGGGTTCCGGTTAGGCATTGTGGTTCTGGTCATGGTTAGGTTTGGTTTAGGGTTAGGGTTAGTTTTATGATTAGTTTTAGGGTTAGTGTTAGAGTTAGGGTTAGGCTTTGGTGCGAGGGGTTAGGTTTTGGGTTAGGGTTAGGGTTATCGTTAGGGCTTAGGTTTTCAGGTGAGTGTTAGGGTTAGGGTTAGGGATAGCATTAGGGTTAGCTTTTGGGGGTACGGTTAGGGGTTAGGTGAGGGTTACAGTTAGTATTGCAGTTAAGGTTAGGTTTTAGGACAAGTGTTAGGATTAGGGTTAGAGTTAGAGTTAGGGTTAGGTTTAGGGTTAGGTGCAGGGTAAGTTTTAGGTTTAAGTCCTGGTTTAGGGTTAGAGTTAGTGTTCTATTTAGGGTCAAGTTTAGAGTTCGGGTTAGGTTTAGGATTAGGTCTATTGTTGGGCTTAGGATTAGGGTTAGGTTCAGAGCTATTGTAAGGCTTAGGTTTAGGGTTACAGATGGACTAGCTTTACGGTTAGAGTTAGGTTTAAGGTTAGGGTTTGGGCTAGGTTTACGTTTACGGTTATGGTTAGGGTTAGGATTTGGTTGAAGTTTAGCATAGGCTGAGGGTTACTTTTAGGGTTCGGGCTAGAGTTTGGGTTTGTGTTCAGGTTAGTGTTATGGTTAGATTTAGGGTCCAGTTTAGGGTTAGGGGTTATGTTTAGTGTTAGGGTTAGTTTTAGGTTTAGGGTTAGTGTGAAGTTTAGGTTAAGGGTGAGAGTTAGGGTTAGGGTTAGGATTAGGGTTAGTGTTAGACGTTAGGTTTAGGGTGGTAGTTTTAGGTTTATGGTTAGGGTAGGTTTAAGTTTAGGGTGAATGTTAGGGTTAGTGTTAGATTAGGGTTACTGTTCGTGTTAGGGTTACAGTTAGGGTTAGGGATAGCATTAGGTTTAGGGTTAGGAATATAGTTAGGGGTTAGGGTGAGGGTTGGGGATATGGTGAGGGTTAGGTTTAGGTTTACAGTTAAGGTGAGGGTTTAGGGTAATTGTTATGGTTAGGGTTAGAGTTAGGGTCATGGTGAAGATTCAGTTAATAGTGGGGTTCAGGGTTAATGTTAGATTTAGGGTTAAGGTTAGTGTTAGGTTTAGGTTAGGGTTAAGGTAACGGTCAGGTCAGGGTTAAGACTAGGTTTACGGTAAAGTGTAAGGCTAGGTTAGGATTAGGTTTAGAGTTAGTGCTAGGGTTTAGGGTTAGGGTTAAGGTCAGGTTTAGAGTTATTGTTAGGTTTACGGTTAAGGTTAGGGTAGAGTTAAGGTTAAGGTCAAGTTTAAGGTTAGGGTAAGAGTTAGGTTTACGTCAGGTTTAGGGTTAGGATGAGGGATAGGGTTAGGGAAAGGGTTAGGGTTTCGTGTGAGGATTAGTGTTCTGTTTATATTAAGCTGATGTTTTTTGGGTGTTACAGTAAGGTTTAGGGTTAGAGTTAGGTTAGGTTTAGAGTTAGGGCTAGAGTATGGTGATAGTGCTTTAGGCTTAGGTTTAGGGTGGAATTTAGTTTAAGGATGAGGGTTAGGGTTGGGGTAGGTGTTTGGATTAATGTTAGGGTCAGGTTTAGGGTTTTGGTTTAGAGTTCAGGTTAGATTCAGGGTTAGGGTTAGATTTAGGTTTAGGGTTAGGGTTAGGTTTAGTGTTAGTTTAGCTTAGGGTTAGGGTTTGAATGAAGTTAGGGTAGGTTTAGTGTTATGGTTAGGTTGAAATTTTGGTTAAGTGTGAGGGTTTGGTTTCGGGTTAGGGTTAGAGTTAGGGTTAGTGGTTAAGGATAGGTTTAGGGTTAAGGTTAGGTTTAGGCTAAGCATTAGGGTTAGAGTTAGGGTTAGTGGTTAGTGTTTCAGTTAGGTTTAGGATAGGGTTATAATTAGGGTTAAGTTTAGGGTTACGGTAAGAGTTAGATTTACGTTTACAGTTAACGTGAGGGTTTAGGGTAAGTGTTATAGTTAGGGTTCGAGTTCGAGTTTGGGTTAGGTTTAGGGTGAAGTTTCAGTTAATAGTCAGGGTCAGGGTAAGCGTTAGGGTTAAGATTACAGTTAGGGCTAAGTTTAGTGTTAGGGTTAGGGTTAGGGGAGGGGTAAGGTTAGGGTTAAGGCGAGGTTTACGGTAAAGGGTAGGGCTAGGTTAGGGTTAGGTTTAGAGTTAGAGCTAGTACTAGGGTTTAGGGTAAGAGGTAGGGTCAGGTTTAGAGTTTTTGTTAGTTTTAGGGTGGAGTTAAGGTTAAGCTTAGCGTTAGGGTAAGTGTTAGGTTTAGGTCAGGGTTAAGGTTAGGATTAGGGATAGGGATAGGGTTAGGGTTAGGGAAAGGGTTAGGTGTTCGTGGGAGGGTTAGTGTTAGGTTTACACTTAAGCTGATGTTTTGCAGTGTCACGGTTAGGTCAGGGTTGTAGTTAGGGTTAGGATGAGGTTTAGGTTTAGGGCTATATTTAGGGGATAGTTTAGGGTTAGGTTTAGATTTAGGGTTAAGGTTAGGCTTAGGTTTATCTTGAAATTTATGTTAAGGATGAGGGTTAGGGTTAGCGTTAGGGTTAGGTGTTTGGGTTAAGGTTAGGGTTAGGTTTAGAGTTTGGGTTAGGGTTAGGTGTTTCGGTTAATGTTAGGGTCAGGTTTAGGGTAAGGGTTAGGGTTCGGTTTAGGATCAGGCTTAGGGTTAGGGTTAGAATTAGGGTTAGTGGTTAGGGTTAGGCTTAGGGTTAAGGTTAGGTTTAGGCTAAAGATCAGGATTTGATTCCGAGTTAGGTGTTAGTGTTTCGGTTAGGTTTAGGGTAGGGTTATATTTAGGGTTAGGTTAAGAGTTAGATTTATGTTTACAGTTAAGGTGAGGGTTTTGGGTAAGTGTTACATTTAGGGTTAGGGTTAGGTTTAGGGCTAGCGCTAGGGTTAGGTTTAGATTTCAGGTTACCGGTTAGGGTTAGGTTTAAGTTTATGGTAGGGTAAATTTAGGGTTAAGGTTTGGTTAGGGTTAGGGTCAGGGTTAGGATTAGGATTAGGTTTAGGGTGAGGGTTAGGGTCAGAGTTATTGTAAGGGTTAGGTTTGGGGTTACAGGTGGGTCAAGGTCAAGGTTAGGGTCAGGGTTAAAGTTAGGGTGTGCTTTAGATTAGGGATAGGGTGAAGTTTAAGATAGGGTGAGGGTTAGGGTTATGGCTAAGGTTTGCTTGAGTTTTCAGGTTAGTGTTAAGGTTATGTTTAGGGTTAGGAATAAGTTTATGGGTTCTGTTTACTTTTAGGGTTGGGGTAGATTTTAGGTTAGGGTTAAGTTCAGTGTTACGGTTAGGGTTAGGTTTACGGTTTGTGTTAGGCATTGTGGTTGGTGTGAGGATTAGGTTTAGGATTAGGGTTGGGTAGGGTTAGGATTCTGGTTATGGTAAGGTGTTAGGGATTAGAGGAGTAGTTTTGGGTGAGGGCTTGGGTGAGGGTTCCGGTTAGGCATTGTGGTTCTGGTCATGGTTAGGTTTGGTTTAGGGTTAGGGTTAGTTTTATGATTAGTTTTAGGGTTAGTATTAGAGTTAGGGTTAGGCTTTGGTGCGAGGGGTTAGGTTTTGGGTTAGGGTTAGGGTTATCGTTAGGGCTTAGGTTTTCAGGTGAGTGTTAGGGTTAGGGTTAGGGATAGCATTAGGGTTAGCTTTTGGGGGTACGGTTAGGGGTTAGGTGAGGGTTACAGTTAGTATTGCAGTTAAGGTTAGGTTTTAGGACAAGTGTTAGGATTAGGGTTAGAGTTAGAGTTAGGGTTAGGTTTAGGGTTAGGTGCAGGGTAAGTTTTAGGTTTAAGTCCTGGTTTAGGGTTAGAGTTAGTGTTCTATTTAGGGTCAAGTTTAGAGTTCGGGTTAGGTTTAGGATTAGGTCTATTGTTGGGCTTAGGATTAGGGTTAGGTTCAGAGCTATTGTAAGGCTTAGGTTTAGGGTTACAGATGGACTAGCTTTACGGTTAGAGTTAGGTTTAAGGTTAGGGTTTGGGCTAGGTTTACGTTTACGGTTATGGTTAGGGTTAGGATTTGGTTGAAGTTTAGCATAGGCTGAGGGTTACTTTTAGGGTTCGGGCTAGAGTTTGGGTTTGTGTTCAGGTTAGTGTTATGGTTAGATTTAGGGTCCAGTTTAGGGTTAGGGGTTATGTTTAGTGTTAGGGTTAGTTTTAGGTTTAGGGTTAGTGTGAAGTTTAGGTTAAGGGTGAGAGTTAGGGTTAGGGTTAGGATTAGGGTTAGTGTTAGACGTTAGGTTTAGGGTGGTAGTTTTAGGTTTATGGTTAGGGTAGGTTTAAGTTTAGGGTTAATGTTAGGGTTAGTGTTAGATTAGGGTTACTGTTCGTGTTAGGGTTACAGTTAGGGTTAGGGATAGCATTAGGTTTAGGGTTAGGAATATAGTTAGGGGTTAGGGTGAGGGTTGGGGATATGGTGAGGGTTAGGTTTAGGTTTACAGTTAAGGTGAGGGTTTAGGGTAATTGTTATGGTTAGGGTTAGAGTTAGGGTCATGGTGAAGATTCAGTTAATAGTGGGGTTCAGGGTTAATGTTAGATTTAGGGTTAAGGTTAGTGTTAGGGTTAGGTTTAGGTTAGGGTTAAGGTAGCGGTCAGGTTAGGGTTAAGACTAAGTTTACGGTAAAGTGTAAGGCTAGGTTAGGATTAGGTTTAGAGTTAGTGCTAGGGTTTAGGGTTAGGGTTAAGGTCAGGTTTAGAGTTATTGTTAGGTTTACGGTTAAGGTTAGGGTAGAGTTAAGGTTAAGGTCAAGTTTAAGGTTAGGGTAAGAGTTAGGTTTACGTCAGGTTTAGGGTTAGGATGAGGGATAGGGTTAGGGAAAGGGTTAGGGTTTCGTGTGAGGATTAGTGTTCTGTTTACATTAAGCTGATGTTTTTGGGTGTTACAGTAAGGTTTAGGGTTAGAGTTAGGTTAGGTTTAGAGTTAGGGCTAGAGTATGGTGATAGTGCTTTAGGCTTAGGTTTAGGGTGGAATTTAGGTTAAGGATGAGGGTTAGGGTTGGGGTAGGTGTTTGGATTAATGTTAGGGTCAGGTTTAGGGTTTGGGTTTAGAGTTCAGTTTAGATTCAGGGTTAGGGTTAGATTTAGGTTTAGGGTTAGGGTTAGGTTTAGTGTTAGTTTAGCTTAGGGTTAGGGTTTGAATGAAGTTAGGGTAGGTTTAGGGTTATGGTTAGGTTGAAATTTTGGTTAAGTGTGAGGGTTTGGTTTCGGGTTAGGGTTAGAGTTAGGGTTAGTGGTTAAGGATAGGTTTAGGGTTAAGGTTAGGTTTAGGCTAAGCATTAGGGTTAGAGTTAGGGTTAGTGGTTAGTGTTTCAGTTAGGTTTAGGATAGGGTTATAATTAGGGTTAAGTTTAGGGTTACGGTAAGAGTTAGATTTACGTTTACAGTTAAGGTGAGGGTTTAGGGTAAGTGTTATAGTTAGGGTTCGACTTAGAGTTTGGGTTAGGTTTAGGGTGAAGTTTCAGTTAATAGTCAGGGTCAGGGTAAGCGTTAGGGTTAAGATTACAGTTAGGGTTAAGTTTAGTGTTAGGGTTAGGGTTAGGGGAGGGGTAAGGTTAGGGTTAAAGCGAGGTTTACGGTAAAGGGTAGGGCTAGGTTAGGGTTAGGTTTAGAGTTAGAGCTAGTACTAGGGTTTAGGGTAAGAGGTAGGGTCAGGTTTAGAGTTTTTGTTAGTTTTAGGGTGGAGTTAAGGTTAAGCTTAGCGTTAGGGTAAGTGTTAGGTTTAGGTCAGGGTTAAGGTTAGGATTAGGGATAGGGTTAGGGTTAGGGAAAGGGTTAGGTGTTCGTGGGAGGGTTAGTGTTAGGTTTACACTTAAGCTGATGTTTTGCAGTGTTACGGTTAGGTCAGGGTTGTAGTTAGGGTTAGGATGAGGTTTAGGTTTAGGGCTATATTTAGGGGATAGTTTAGGGTTAGGTTTAGATTTAGGGTTAAGGTTAGGCTTAGGTTTATCTTGAAATTTAGGTTAAGGATGAGGGTTAGGGTTAGCGTTAGGGTTAGGTGTTTGGGTTAAGGTTAGGGTTAGGTTTAGGGTTTGGGTTAGGGTTAGGTGTTTCGGTTAAAGTTAGGGTCAGGTTTAGGGTAAGGGTTAGGGTTCGGTTTAGGATCAGGCTTAGGGTTCGGGTTAGAATTAGGGTTAGTGGTTAGGGTTAGGCTTAGGGTTAAGGTTAGGTTTAGGCTAAAGATCAGGATTTGATTCCGAGTTAGGTGTTAGTGTTTCGGTTAGGTTAAGGTAGGGTTATATTTAGGGTTAGGTTAAGAGTTAGATTTATGTTTACAGTTAAGGTGAGGGTTTTGGGTAAGTGTTACATTTAGGGTTAGGGTTAGGGTTAGGTTTAGGGCTAGGGCTAGGGTTAGGTTTAGATTTCAGGTTACCGGTTAGGGTTAGGTTTAAGTTTATGGTAGGGTAAAGTTAGGGTTAAGGTTTGGTTAGGGTTAGGGTCAGGGTTAGGATTAGGATTAGGTTTAGGGTGAGGGTTAGGGTCAGAGTTATTGTAAGGGTTAGATTTGGGGTTACAGGTGGGTCAAGGTCAAGGTTAGGTTCAGGGTTAAAGTTAGGGTGTGCTTTAGATTAGGGATAGGGTGAAGTTTAAGATAGGGTGAGGGTTAGGGTTATGGCTAAGGTTTGCTTGAGTTTTCAGGTTAGTGTTAAGGTTATGTTTAGGGTTAGGAATAAGTTTATGGGTTCTGTTTACTTTTAAGATTAGGGGTAGATTTTAGGTTAGGGTTAAGTTCAGTGTTACGGTTAGGTTTAGGTTTACGGTTTGTGTTAGGCATTGTGGTTGGTGTGAGGATTAGGTTTAGGATTAGGGTTGGGTAGGGTTAGGATTCTGGTTATGGTAAGGTGTTAGGGATTAGAGGAGTAGTTTTGGGTGAGGGCTTGGGTGAGGGTTCCGGTTAGGCATTGTGGTTCTGGTCATGGTTAGGTTTGGTTTAGGGTTAGGGTTAGTTTTATGATTAGTTTTAGGGTTAGTATTAGAGTTAGGGTTAGGCTTTGGTGCGAGGGGTTAGGTTTTGGGTTAGGGTTAGGGTTATCGTTAGGGCTTAGGTTTTCAGGTGAGTGTTAGGGTTAGGGTTAGGGATAGCGGTAGGGTTAGCTTTTGGGGATACGGTTAGGGGTTAGGTGAGGGTTACAGTTAGTATTGCAGTTAAGGTTAGGTTTTAGGACAAGTGTTAGGATTAGGGTTAGAGTTAGAGTTAGGGTTAGGTTTAGGGTTAGGTGCAGGGTAAGTTTTAGGTTTAAGTCCTGGTTTAGGGTTAGAGTTAGTGTTCTATTTAGGGTCAAGTTTAGAGTTCGGGTTAGGTTTAGGATTAGGTCTATTGTTGGGCTTAGGATTAGGGTTAGGTTCAGAGCTATTGTAAGGCTTAGGTTTAGGGTTACAGATGGACTAGCTTTACGGTTAGAGTTAGGTTTAAGGTTAGGGTTTGGGCTAGGTTTACGTTTACGGTTATGGTTAGGGTTAGGATTTGGTTGAAGTTTAGCATGGGCTGAGGGTTACTTTTAGGGTTCGGGCTAGAGTTTGGGTTTGTGTTCAGGTTAGTGTTATGGTTAGATTTAGGGTCCAGTTTAGGGTTAGGGGTTAGGTTTAGTGTTAGGGTTAGTTTTAGGTTTAGGGTTAGTGTGAAGTTTAGGTTAAGGGTGAGAGTTAGAGTTAGGGTTAGGGTTAAGATTAGGGTTAGTGTTAGACGTTAGGTTTAGGGTGGTAGTTTTAGGTTTATGGTTAGGGTAGGTTTAAGTTTAGGGTGAATGTTAGGGTTAGTGTTAGATTAGGGTTACTGTTCGTGTTAGGGTTACAGTTAGGGTTAGGGATAGCATTAGGTTTAGGGTTAGGAATATAGTTAGGGGTTAGGGTGAGGGTTGGGGATATGGTGAGGGTTAGGTTTAGGTTTACAGTTAAGGTGAGGGTTTAGGGTAATTGTTATGGTTAGGGTTAGAGTTAGGGTCATGGTGAAGATTCAGTTAATAGTGGGGTTCAGGGTTAATGTTAGATTTAGGGTTAAGGTTAGTGTTAGGGTTAGGTTTAGGTTAGGGTTAAGGTAACGGTCAGGTTAGGGTTAAGACTAGGTTTACGGTAAAGTGTAAGGCTAGGTTAGGATTAGGTTTAGAGTTAGTGCTAGGGTTTAGGGTTAGGGTTAAGGTCAGGTTTAGAGTTATTGTTAGGTTTACGGTTAAGGTTAGGGTAGAGTTAAGGTTAAGGTCAAGTTTAAGGTTAGGGTAAGAGTTAGGTTTACGTCAGGTTTAGGGTTAGGATGAGGGATAGGGTTAGGGAAAGGGTTAGGGTTTCGTGTGAGGATTAGTGTTATGTTTACATTAAGCTGATGTTTTTGGGTGTTACAGTAAGGTTTAGGGTTAGAGTTAGGTTAGGTTTAGAGTTAGGGCTAGAGTATGGTGATAGTGCTTTAGGCTTAGGTTTAGGGTGGAATTTAGGTTAAGGATGAGGGTTAGGGTTGGGGTAGGTGTTTGGATTAATGTTAGGGTCAGTTTTAGGGTTTTGGTTTAGAGTTCAGGTTAGATTCAGGGTTAGGGTTAGATTTAGGTTTAGGGTTAGGTTTAGTGTTAGTTTAGCTTAGGGTTAGGGTTTGAATGAAGTTAGGGTAGGTTTAGGGTTATGGTTAGGTTGAAATTTTGGTTAAGTGTGAGGGTTTGGTTTCGGGTTAGGGTTAGAGTTAGGGTTAGTGGTTAAGGTTAGGTTTAGGGTTAAGGTTAGGTTTAGGCTAAGCATTAGGGTTAGAGTTAGGGTTAGTGGTTAGTGTTTCAGTTAGGTTTAGGATAGGGTTATAATTAGGGTTAAGTTTAGGGTTACGGTAAGAGTTAGATTTACGTTTACAGTTAAGGTGAGGGTTTTGCGTAACTGTTACGGTTAGGGTTAGGGCTAGGTTTAGGGTGAGAGTTGGGTTAGGGGTTAGGTTTAGGTTAAGTTTATGGTAGGCCTAAAGTTAGGGTTAAGGTTAGGTTAGGGTTAGGGTCAGGGTTAGGATTAGAATTAGGTTTCGGGAGAGGGTTAGTGTCAGAGTTATTATAAGGGTTAGGTTTAGGGTTACAGATGGGCCAAGGTTAAGGTTAGGGTTAGGTTTAGGGGTAGGGTTAGGGTTAAAGTTAGGGTTAGCTTTAGGTTAGGGATAGGGTGAAGTAAAGTAGGGTGAGGGTTAGGGTTATGGCTAAGGTTTGGGTTCGTTTTCAGGTTAGTGTTAAGTTTATGTTTAGGGTTAGGGTTAAGTTTATGGGTTCTGTTTAGTTTTAGGGTTAGGGTTAGATTTTAGGTTAGGGTTAAGTTAAGTGTAACAGTTAGGGTTACGATTTGTGTTAGGCATTGTGGTTGGGGTGAGTGTTAGGTTTATGGTTAGGGTTGGGTAGAGTTAGGATTATGGTTATGGTAAGGTGTTAGGGTTTAGAGGTGTAGTTTAGGGTTAGGGTTTGGGTTAGGGTTTCGGTTAGGCATTGTGGTTCTGGTCATGGTTAAGTTTGGTTCAGTGTTAGGGTTAGGTTTATGATTAGGTTTCGGGTTAGTGTTAGAGTTAGGGTAAGGGATAGTGTTAAGGTTTAGGTTAGGTTTTGGTGTTATGGGTTAGGGTTTGCGTTAGGGTTAGTGTTATCTTTATGGCTTAGGGGTTTCAGGTTAGTGTTGTGGTTAGGGCTAGGGTTAGCATTAGGGTTAGGGTTGTGGGCTACGGTTAGCGGTTAGAGTGAAGGTTACGGTTAGTTTTACAGTTAAGGTGAGGGTTTAGGGTAAGTGTTCTGATTAGGGTTAGAGTTCGAGTTAGGGTTAGGTTTAGGGTTAGGGTTAGGTGTAGGGTAATATTTAGGTTTACGTCCAAGTTTAGGGTTAGAGTTAGTGTTGTATTTAGGGTCAGAGCTAGTGTTCTATTTAGGGTCAAGTTTAGAGTTAGGGTTAGGTTCAGGATTAGGATTATGTTTAGGGTTAGGGTTAGGTTCAGGGCTATCGTAAGGGTTAGGTTTAGGTTTTCAGATGGACTAGTGTTATGGTTAGAGTTAGGTTTAAGGTAAGGGTTTTGCTTAGGTTTAGGTTAGGGTTAGGGTTAGGGTTAGGGTTAGGTTTAGTTCAGGGTTAGGGCTAGGGTTAGGATTGGGGGATGGGTTAGGGATTCGTGTGAGGGTTGGTGTCAGGTTTACAGTTAAGCTGATGTTTTAGGGTGTTACAGTTAGGGTTAGGGTTAGAGTTAGGGTTAGGATTAGGTTTATGCTTAGGATTAGCGTTAGGGTTAGGGTCAGGGTTAGGTGGAGATTTAGTGTCATGTTTAGGTTGTTTTTTTAGTTTTAGGGTTAGGCTTAGTGTGAAGTTTATTTTAATTATGAGGTTTAGGGTTAGGGGTTAGGGTTAGGTTATGTTTAGTTTCAGGTTTGGGGTTAGTGTTAGCGTTAGGGTTAGTTTTAGTTTTGGTTAGGGTTTGAATGAATTTAAGGTAGGTTTAGCATTATGGTTAGGGTGAAATTTTGGTTAAGGGTGAGGGTTTGTTTTAGGTTTAGGGTTAGGGTTAGAGTTCGGGTGAGTGTTTAGGATTAGGTTTAAGGTTAAGTTTAGGTTTAGGCTAATGATTAGGTTTAGAGTTAGGGTTAGGGGTTATTGTTTCGGTAAGGTTTAGGGTAGGGTTCTGTTTAGGGTTAAGTATAGTGTTAGGGTAAGAGTTAGAGTTCCATTTACAGTTGAGTGTTTTGGGTGTTACTGTTAGGGTTAGGGCTAGGGTTACAGTTAGAGTTAGGGTTAGAGGTTAGGGTTAGGTGTAAGTTTATGGTAGCCTTAATGTTAGGTTAAGGTTAGGTTAGGGTTAGGGTCAGGGTTAGGATTAGGTTTAGGGTGAGGGTTAGGGTCAGAGATATTGTAAGTGTTAGGTTTAGGGTTACAAGTGGGCCATGGTTAAGGTTAGGGTTAGGTTTAGGGTTCAAGTTAGGGTTAGCTTTAGGTTAGGGATAGGATGAAGTTTAAGATAGGGTGAGGGTTAGGGTTATGGCTAATTTTTGGGTTAGTTTTCAGGTTAGTGTTAAGGTTATGTTTAGGGTTAGGGTTAAGTTTATGGGTTGTGTTTAGTTTTAGGGTTAGGGTTAGATTTTAGGTTAGGGTTAAGTTTAGTGTAACAGTTAAGGTTACGGTTTGTGTTAGGCATTGTGGTTGGGGTGAGGTTTAGGGTTAGGGTTAGGGTTGTGTATGCTTAGGATTATGGTTATGGTAAGGTGTTAGGGGTTAGAAGTGTAGTTTAGGGTTAGGGGTGGGTGAGGGTTCTGGTAAAGCATTGTGGTTCTGACCATGGTTAGGTTTGGTTTAGGGTTACGCTTAGGTTTATGATTAGGTTTCAGGTTAGTGTTCGAGTTAGAGTTAAGGTTTGGGTTAGGCTTTGGTGTTAGGGGTTAGGGTTTGGGTTAGGGTTAGGGTTATTGTTAGGGCTCAGGGGTTCAGGTTAGTGTTAGGGTTAGGGTTACGCATAGCATTAGGGTTAGGGTTGGGGATACGGTTAGGGGTTAGGGTGAGGGTTACGGTTACTTTTACAGTTTAGGTGAGGGTTTAGGTTAAGTGTCATCATTAGGGTTAGAGTTAGGGTTATGGTTAGGTGTAGGGCAATATTTAGGTTTAGGTGCCGGTTTAGTGTTAGAGTCAGTGTTCAATTTAGGGTCAAGGTTAGATTTAGGGTTAGGGTTAGGATTAGGTTTAGGGTTAGGTTCAGGGCTATTGTAAGTGTTACGTTTAGGGTTACATTTGGACTAGCATTATGGTTAGAGTTATGTTCAAGGATAGGGTTTGGGTTAGGTTTAGGTTTAGGGTTAGGGTTTGGATGAAGTTTAGGATAGGGTGAGGGTTATTTTTATGGTTTGGGCTAAAGTTTGGTTTTGTGTTCAGCTTAGTGTTAAGGTTAGGTTTAGGGTTCGGTTTTGGGTTAGGGGTTATGTTTAGGGTTTGGGTTACGCTTTGGTTTAGGGTTAGTGTGAAGTTTAGGTTAAGGGTGAGGGTTAGGGTTAGGATAAAGGTTAGGATTAGGTTTATGGTAAGGTGTTAGTGGTTAGAGGTGTAGTTTAGGGTTAGGGTTTGGGTGAGGTTTCCGGTTAGGAATTGTGGTTCTGGTCATGGTTGGGTTTGGTTCAGGTTTATGATTCGGATTCGGGTTAGTGTTAGAGTTAGGGTGAAAGTTAGGGTTAAGGTTTGGATTAGGCTTTGGTGTTAGGGGTTAGGGTTTGTGTTAGAGTTAGTGTTATCGTTAGGGCTCAGGGGTTTCAGGTTATTTTTAGGGTTAAGGTTAGGGATTGCATTAGGGTTAGGTTTGGGGGATACGGTTAGGGGTTAGGGTGAGGGTTACGGTTAGTTTTACAGTTAAAGTGTGGGTTTAGGATAAGTGTTATGATTAGGGTTAGAGTTGGAGTTATTTTTAGGTTTAGGGTTAGGTGTAGGGGAAGATTTAGGTTTAGGTCCAGGTTTAGGGTTAGAGTTAGTGTTCTCTCTAGGGTCAAGGGTGCAGTTAGGGTTAGGTTAGGATTAGGCCTAGGGCTAGGATTAGGTTTAGGGTTAATTTCAGGGCTATTGTAAGGGTTAGGTTTAGGGTTACAGATGGACTAGCGCTATGCTTAGAGGTAGGTTTAAGGTTAGGGTTTGGGTTAGGTTTAGATTTAAGGTAGTGTTAGAGTTTGGATGAAGTTTAAGATAGGGTGAGGGTTATTTTTCTGGTTAGGGCTAGAGTTAGGGTTTGTGTTCAGGTTAGCTTCAAGGCTAGGGTTCAGGTTAGAGTTAGGGGTTATGTTTAGGGTTAGGGTTATGTTTATGTTTAGAGTTAGTGTGAAGTTTAGGTTAAGGGTGAGGGTTAGGATAAGAGTTAGAATTAGGGTTAGGATTATAGTTAGTGTTAGAGGTTAGATTTAGGATGCTAACGTTAGGTTTATGGTTAGGGTTGGGTTAATGTTAGAGTTAGGGTTAGATTAGGTTTAATGTTCGTGTTTGGGTTAGGGATAGGGTTAGGGATAGCATTAGGTTTAGGGTTGGGGATACGGTTAGGGGTTAGGGTGAGGGTTGTGGTTAGGGTGTGGGTTAGGGTTAGGTTTACAGTTAAGGTGAGGGTTTAGGGTAAGTGTTATAGTTAGGGTTCGAGTTCGAGTTTGGGTTAGGTTTAGGGTGAAGTTTCAGTTAATAGTCAGGGTCAGGGTAAGGGTTAGGGTTAAGATTACAGTTAGGGTTAAGTTTAGTGTTAGGGTTAGGGTTAGGGTAGGGGTAAGGTTAGGGTTAAGGCGAGGTTTACGGTAAAGAGTAGGGCTAGGTTAGGGTTAGGTTTAGAGTTAGAGCTAGTACTAGGGTTTAGGGTAAGAGGTATGGTCAGGTTTAGAGTTTTTGTTAGTTTTAGGGTGGAGTTAAGGTTAAGCTTAGCGTTAGGGTAAGTGTTAGGTTTAGGTCAGGGTTAAGGTTAGGATTAGGGATAGGGTTAGGGTTAGGGAAAGGGTTAGGTGTTCGTGGGAGGGTTAGTGTTAGGTTTACACTTAAGCTAATGTTTTGCAGTGTTACGGTTAGGTCAGGGTTGTAGTTAGGGTTAGGATGAGGTTTAGGTTTAGGGCTATATTTAGGGGATAGTTTAGGGTTAGGTTTAGATTTAGGGTTAAGGTTAGGCTTAGGTTTATCTTGAAATTTATGTTAAGGATGAGGGTTAGGGTTAGCGTTAGGGTTAGGTGTTTGGGTTAAGGTTAGGGTTAGGTTTAGGGTTTGGGTTAGGGTTAGGTGTTTCGGTTAATGTTAGGGTCAGGTTTAGGGTAAGGGTTAGGGTTCGGTTTAGGATCAGGCTTAGGGTTAGGATTAGAATTAGGGTTAGTGGTTAGGGTTAGGCTTAGGGTTAAGGTTAGGTTTAGGCTAAAGATCAGGATTTGATTCCGAGTTAGGTGTTAGTGTTTCGGTTAGGTTTAGGGTAGGGTTATATTTAGGGTTAGGTTAAGAGTTAGATTTATGTTTACAGTTAAGGTGAGGGTTTTGGGTAAGTGTTACATTTAGGGTTAGGGTTAGGTTTAGGGCTAGGGCTAGGGTTAGGTTTAGATTTCGGGTTACCGGTTAGGGTTATGTTTAAGTTTATGCTAGGGTAAAGTTAGGGTTAAGGTTTGGTTAGGGTTAGGGTCAGGGTTAGGATTAGGATTAGGTTTAGGGTGAGGGTTAGGGTCAGAGTTATTGTAAGGGTTAGGTTTGGGGTTACAGGTGGGTCAAGGTCAAGTTTAGGGTCAGGGTTAAAGTTAGGGTGTGCTTTAGATTAGGGATAGGGTGAAGTTTAAGATAGGGTGAGGGTTAGGGTTATGGCTAAGGTTTGCTTGAGTTTTCAGGTTAGTGTTAAGGTTATGTTTAGGGTTAGGAATAAGTTTATGGGTTCTGTTTACTTTTAAGGTTGGGTAGATTTTAGGTTAGGGTTAAGTTCAGTGTTACGGTTAGGGTTAGGTTTACGGTTTGTGTTAGGCATTGTGGTTGGTGTGAGGATTAGGTTTAGGATTAGGGTTGGGTAGGGTTAGGATTCTGGTTATGGTAAGGTGTTAGGGATTAGAGGAGTAGTTTTGGGTGAGGGCTTGGGTGAGGGTTCCGGTTAGGCATTGTGGTTCTGGTCATGGTTAGGTTTGGTTTAGGGTTAGGGTTAGTTTTATGATTAGGTTTAGGGTTAGTGTTAGAGTTAGGGTTAGGCTTTGGTGCGAGGGGTTAGGTTTTGGGTTAGGGTTAGGGTTATCGTTAGGGCTTAGGTTTTCAGGTGAGTGTTAGGGTTAGGGTTAGGGATAGTATTAGGGTTAGCTTTTGGGGGTACGGTTAGGGGTTAGGTGAGGGTTACAGTTAGTATTGCAGTTAAGGTTAGGTTTTAGGACAAGTGTTAGGATTAGGGTTAGAGTTAGAGTTAGGGTTAGGTTTAGGGTTAGGTGCAGGGTAAGTTTTAGGTTTAAGTCCTGGTTTAGGGTTAGAGTTAGTGTTCTATTTAGGGTCAAGTTTAGAGTTCGGGTTAGGTTTAGGATTAGGTCTATTGTTGGGCTTAGGATTAGGGTTAGGTTCAGAGCTATTGTAAGGCTTAGGTTTAGGGTTACAGATGGACTAGCTTTACGGTTAGAGTTAGGTTTAAGGTTAGGGTTTGGGCTAGGTTTACGTTTACGGTTATGGTTAGGGTTAGGATTTGGTTGAAGTTTAGCATAGGCTGAGGGTTACTTTTAGGGTTCGGGCTAGAGTTTGGGTTTGTGTTCAGGTTAGTGTTATGGTTAGATTTAGGGTCCAGTTTAGGGTTAGGGGTTATGTTTAGTGTTAGGGTTAGTTTTAGGTTTAGGGTTAGTGTGAAGTTTAGGTTAAGGGTGAGAGTTAGGGTTAGGGTTAGGATTAGGGTTAGTGTTAGACGTTAGGTTTAGGGTGGTAGTTTTAGGTTTATGGTTAGGGTAGGTTTAAGTTTAGGGTAAATGTTAGGGTTAGTGTTAGATTAGGGTTACTGTTCGTGTTAGGGTTACAGTTAGGGTTAGGGATAGCATTAGGTTTAGGGTTAGGAATATAGTTAGGGGTTAGGGTGAGGGTTGGGGATATGGTGAGGGTTAGGTTTAGGTTTACAGTTAAGGTGAGGGTTTAGGGTAATTGTTATGGTTAGGGTTAGAGTTAGGGTCATGGTGAAGATTCAGTTAATAGTGGGGTTCAGGGTTAATGTTAGATTTAGGGTTAAGGTTAGTGTTAGGGTTAGGTTTAGGTTAGGGTTAAGGTAGCGGTCAGGTTAGGGTTAAGACTAGGTTTACGGTAAAGTGTAAGGCTAGGTTAGGATTAGGTTTAGAGTTAGTGCTAGGGTTTAGGGTTAGGGTTAAGGTAAGGTTTGCAGTTATTGTTAGGTTTACGGTTAAGGTTAGGGTAGAGTTAAGGTTCAGGTTAAGTTTAAGGTTAGGGTAAGAGTTAGGTTAACGTCAGGTTTAGGGTTAGGATAAGGGATAGGGTTAGGGAAAGGGTTAGGGTTTCGTGTGAGGATTAGTGTTATGTTTATATTAAGCTGATGTTTTTGGGTGTTACAGTAAGGTTTAGGGTTAGAGTTAGGTTAGGTTTAGAGTTAGGGCTAGAGTATGGTGATAGTGCTTTAGGCTTAGGTTTAGGGTGGAATTTAGGTTAAGGATGAGGGTTAGGGTTGGGGTAGGTGTTTGGATTAATGTTAGGGTCAGGTTTAGGGTTTTGGTTTAGAGTTCAGGTTAGAGTCAGGGTTAGGGTTAGATTTAGGTTTAGGGTTAGGGTTAGGTTTAGTGTTAGTTTAGCTTAGGGTTAGGGTTTGAATGAAGTTAGGGTAGGTTTAGGGTTATGGTTAGGTTGAAATTTTGGTTAAGTGTGAGGGTTTGGTTTCGGGTTAGGGTTAGAGTTAGGGTTAGTGGTTAAGGATAGGTTTAGGGTTAAGGTTAGGTTTAGGCTAAGCATTAGGGTTAGAGTTAGGGTTAGTGGTTAGTGTTTCAGTTAGGTTTAGGATAGGGTTATAATTAGGGTTAAGTTTAGGGTTACGGTAAGAGTTAGATTTACGTTTACAGTTAAGGTGAGGGTTTAGGGTAAGTGTTATAGTTAGGGTTCGAGTTCGAGTTTGGGTTAGGTTTAGGGTGAAGTTTCAGTTAATAGTCAGGATCAGGGTAAGCGTTAGGGTTAAGATTACAGTTAGGGTTAAGTTTAGTGTTAGGGTTAGGGTTAGGGGAGGGGTAAGGTTAGGGTTAAGGCGAGGTTTACGGTAAAGGGTAGGGCTAGGTTAGGGTTAGGTTTAGAGTTAGAGCTAGTACTAGGGTTTAGGGTAAGAGGTAGGGTCAGGTTTAGAGTTTTTGTTAGTTTTAGGGTGGAGTTAAGGTTAAGCTTAGCGTTAGGGTAAGTGTTAGGTTTAGGTCAGGGTTAAGGTTAGGATTAGGGATAGGGTTAGGGTTAGGGAAAGGGTTAGGTGTTCGTGGGAGGGTTAGTGTTAGGTTTACACTTAAGCTGATGTTTTGCAGTGTTACGGTTAGGTCAGGGTTGTAGTTAGGGTTAGGATGAGGTTTAGGTTTAGGGCTATATTTAGGGGATAGTTTAGGGTTAGGTTTAGATTTAGGGTTAAGGTTAGGCTTAGGTTTATCTTGAAATTTATGTTAAGGATGAGGGTTAGGGTTAGCGTTAGGGTTAGGTGTTTGGGTTAAGGTTAGGGTTAGGTTTAGGGTTTGGGTTAGGGTTAGGTGTTTCGGTTAATGTTAGGGTCAGGTTTAGGGTAAGGGTTAGGGTTCGGTTTAGGATCAGGCTTAGGGTTCGGATTAGAATTAGGGTTAGTGGTTAGGTTTAGGCTTAGCGTTAAGGTTAGGTTTAGGCTAAAGATCAGGATTTGATTCCGAGTTAGGTGTTAGTGTTTCGGTTAGGTTTAGGGTAGGGTTATATTTAGGGTTAGGTTAAGAGTTAGATTTATGTTTACAGTTAAGGTGAGGGTTTTGGGTAAGTGTTACATTTAGGGTTAGGGTTAGGTTTAGGGCTAGGGCTAGGGTTAGGTTTAGATTTCGGGTTACCGGTTAGGGTTAGGTTTAAGTTTATGGTAGGGTAAAGTTAGGGTTAAGGTTTGGGTAGGGTTATATTTAGTGTTAGGTTAAGAGTTAGATTTATGTTTACAGTTAAGTTGAGGGTTTTGGGTAAGTGTTACATTTAGGGTTAGGGTTAGGTTTAGGGCTAGGGCTAGGGTTAGGTTTAGATTTCGGGTTACCGGTTAGGGTTAGGTTTAAGTTTATGGTAGGGTAAAGTTAGGGTTAAGGTTTGGTTAGGGTTAGGGTCAGGGTTAGGATTAGGTTTAGGGTGAGGGTTAGGGTCAGAGTTATTGTAAGGGTTAGGTTTGGGGTTACAGGTGGGTCAAGGTCAAGGTTAGGGTCAGGGTTAAAGTTAGGGTGTGCTTTAGATTAGGGATAGGGTGAAGTTTAAGATAGGGTGAGGGTTAGGGTTATGGCTAAGGTTTGCTTGAGTTTTCAGGTTAGTGTTAAGGTTATGTTTAGGGTTAGGAATAAGTTTATGGGTTCTGTTTACTTTTAGGGTTGGGGTAGATTTTAGGTTAGGGTTAAGTTCAGTGTTACGGTTAGGGTTAGGTTTACGGTTTGTGTTAGGCATTGTGGTTGGTGTGAGGATTAGGTTTAGGATTAGGGTTGGGTAGGGTTAGGATTCTGGTTATGGTAAGGTGTTAGGGATTAGAGGAGTAGTTTTGGGTGAGGGCTTGGGTGAGGGTTCCGGTTAGGCATTGTGGTTCTGGTCATGGTTAGGTTTGGTTTAGGGTTAGGGTTAGTTTTATGATTAGGTTTAGGGTTAGTGTTAGAGTTAGGGTTAGGCTTTGGTGCGAGGGGTTAGGTTTTGGGTTAGGGTTCTGGTTATGGTAAGGTGTTAGGGATTAGAGGAGTAGTTTTGGGTGAGGGCTTGGGTGAGGGTTCCGGTTAGGCATTGTGGTTCTGGTCATGGTTAGGTTTGGTTTAGGGTTAGGGTTAGTTTTATGATTAGGTTTAGGGTTAGTGTTAGAGTTAGGGTTAGGCTTTGGTGCGAGGGGTTAGGTTTTGGGTTAGGGTTAGGGTTATCGTTAGGGCTTAGGTTTTCAGGTGAGTGTTAGGGTTAGGGTTAGGGATAGTATTAGGGTTAGCTTTTGGGGGTACGGTTAGGGGTTAGGTGAGGGTTACAGTTAGTATTGCAGTTAAGGTTAGGTTTTAGGGCAAGTGTTAGGATTAGGGTTAGAGTTAGAGTTAGGGTTAGGTTTAGGGTTAGGTGCAGGGTAAGTTTTAGGTTTAAGTCCTGGTTTAGGGTTAGAGTTAGTGTTCTATTTAGGGTCAAGTTTAGAGTTCCGGTTAGGTTTAGGATTAGGTCTATTGTTGGGCTTAGGATTAGGGTTAGGTTCAGAGCTATTGTAAGGCTTAGGTTTAGGGTTACAGATGGACTAGCTTTACGGTTAGAGTTAGGTTTAAGGTTAGGGTTTGGGCTAGGTTTACGTTTACGGTTATGGTTAGGGTTAGGATTTGGTTGAAGTTTAGCATAGGCTGAGGGTTACTTTTAGGGTTCGGGCTAGAGTTTGGGTTTGTGTTCAGGTTAGTGTTATGGTTAGATTTAGGGTCCAGTTTAGGGTTAGGGGTTATGTTTAGTGTTAGGGTAAGTTTTAGGTTTAGGGTTAGTGTGAAGTTTAGGTTAAGGGTGAGAGTTAGGGTTAGGGTTAGGATTAGGGTTAGTGTTAGACGTTAGGTTTAGGGTGGTAGTTTTAGGTTTATGGTTAGGGTAGGTTTAAGTTTAGGGTGAATGTTAGGGTTAGTGTTAGATTAGGGTTACTGTTCGTGTTAGGGTTACAGTTAGGGTTAGGGATAGCATTAGGTTTAGGGTTAGGAATATAGTTAGGGGTTAGGGTGAGGGTTGGGGATATGGTGAGGGTTAGGTTTAGGTTTACAGTTAAGGTGAGGGTTTAGGGTAATTGTTATGGTTAGGGTTAGAGTTAGGGTCATGGTGAAGATTCAGTTAATAGTGGGGTTCAGGGTTAATGTTAGATTTAGGGTTAAGGTTAGTGTTAGGGTTAGGTTTAGGTTAGGGTTAAGGTAGCGGTCAGGTTAGGGTTAAGACTAGGTTTACGGTAAAGTGTAAGGCTAGGTTAGGATTAGGTTTAGAGTTAGTGCTAGGGTTTAGGGTTAGGGTTAAGGTCAGGTTTAGAGTTATTGTTAGGTTTACGGTTAAGGTTAGGGTAGAGTTAAGGTTAAGGTCAAGTTTAAGGTTAGGGTAAGAGTTAGGTTTACGTCAGGTTTAGGGTTAGGATGAGGGATAGGATTAGGGAAAGGGTTAGGGTTTCGTGTGAGGATTAGTGTTATGTTTACATTAAGCTGATGTTTTTGGGTGTTACAGTAAGGTTTAGGGTTAGAGTTAGGTTAGGTTTAGAGTTAGGGCTAGAGTATGGTGATAGTGCTTTAGGCTTAGGTTTAGGGTGGAATTTAGGTTAAGGATGAGGGTTAGGGTTGGGGTAGGTGTTTGGATTAATGTTAGGGTCAGGTTTAGGGTTTTGGTTTAGAGTTCAGGTTAGATTCAGGGTTAGGGTTAGATTTAGGTTTAGGGTTAGGGTTAGGTTTAGTGTTAGTTTAGCTTAGGGTTAGGGTTTGAATGAAGTTAGGGTAGGTTTAGGGTTATGGTTAGGTTGAAATTTTGGTTAAGTGTGAGGGTTTGGTTTCGGGTTAGGGTTAGAGTTAGGGTTAGTGGTTAAGGATAGGTTTAGGATTAAGGTTAGGTTTAGGCTAAGCATTAGGGTTAGAGTAAGGGTTAGTGGTTAGTGTTTCAGTTAGGTTTAGGATAGGGTTATAATTAGGGTTAAGTTTAGGGTTACGGTAAGAGTTAGATTTACCTTTACAGTTAAGGTGAGGGTTTAGGGTAAGTGTTATAGTTAGGGTTCGAGTTCGAGTTTGGGTTAGGTTTAGGGTGAAGTTTCAGTTAATAGTCAGGATCAGGGTAAGCGTTAGGGTTAAGATTACAGTTAGGGCTAAGTTTAGTGTTAGGGTTAGGGTTAGGGGAGGGGTAAGATTAGGGTTAAGGCGAGGTTTACGGTAAAGGGTAGGGCTAGGTTAGGGTTAGGTTTAGAGTTAGAGCTAGTACTAGGGTTTAGGGTAAGAGGTAGGGTCAGGTTTAGAGTTTTTGTTAGTTTTAGGGTGGAGTTAAGGTTAAGCTTAGCGTTAGGGTAAGTGTTAGGTTTAGGTCAGGGTTAAGGTTAGGATTAGGGATAGGGTTAGGGTTAGGGAAAGGGTTAGGTGTTCGTGGGAGGGTTAGTGTTAGGTTTACACTTAAGCTGATGTTTTGCAGTGTCACGGTTAGGTCAGGGTTGTAGTTAGGGTTAGGATGAGGTTTAGGTTTAGGGCTATATTTAGGGGATAGTTTAGGGTTAGGTTTAGATTTAGGGTTAAGGTTAGGCTTAGGTTTATCTTGAAATTTATGTTAAGGATGAGGGTTAGGGTTAGCGTTAGGGTTAGGTGTTTGGGTTAAGGTTAGGGTTAGGTTTAGGGTTTGGGTTAGGGTTAGGTGTTTCGGTTAATGTTAGGGTCAGGTTTAGGGTAAGGGTTAGGGTTCGGTTTAGGATCAGGCTTAGGGTTCGGATTAGAATTAGGGTTAGTGGTTAGGTTTAGGCTTAGCGTTAAGGTTAGGTTTAGGCTAAAGATCAGGATTTGATTCCGAGTTAGGTGTTAGTGTTTCGGTTAGGTTTAGGGTAGGGTTATATTTAGGGTTAGGTTAAGAGTTAGATTTATGTTTACAGTTAAGGTGAGGGTTTTGGGTAAGTGTTACATTTAGGGTTAGGGTTAGGTTTAGGGCTAGGGCTAGGGTTAGGTTTAGATTTCGGGTTACCGGTTAGGGTTAGGTTTAAGTTTATGGTAGGGTAAAGTTAGGGTTAAGGTTTGGGTAGGGTTATATTTAGGGTTAGGTTAAGAGTTAGATTTATGTTTACAGTTAAGTTGAGGGTTTTGGGTAAGTGTTACATTTAGGGTTAGGGTTAGGTTTAGGGCTAGGGCTAGGGTTAGGTTTAGATTTCGGGTTACCGGTTAGGGTTAGGTTTAAGTTTATGGTAGGGTAAAGTTAGGGTTAAGGTTTGGTTAGGGTTAGGGTCAGGGTTAGGATTAGGTTTAGGGTGAGGGTTAGGGTCAGAGATATTGTAAGGGTTAGGTTTAGGGTTACAAGTGGGCCATGGTTAAGGTTAGGGTTAGGTTTAGGGTTCAAGTTAGGGTTAGCTTTAGGTTAGGGATAGGGTGAAGTTTAAGATAGGGTGAGGGTTAGGGTTATGGCTAAGGTTTGGGTTAGTTTTCGGGTTAGTGTTAAGGTTATGTTTAGGGTTAGGGTTAAGTTTATGGGTTGTGTTTAGTTTTAGGGTTAGGGTTAGATTTTAGGTTAGGGTTAAGTTTAGTGTAAACAGCTAAGGTTACGGTTTGTGTTAGGCATTGTGGTTGGGGTGAGGTTTAGGTTTAGGGTTAGGGTTTGAATGAAGTTTAGGATAGGGTGAGGGTTATTTTTATGGTTTGGGCTAAAGTTTGGTTTTGTGTTCAGCTTAGTGTTAAGGTTAGGTTTAGGGTTCGGTTTTGGGTTAGGGGTTATGTTTAGGGTTTGGGTTACGCTTTGGTTTAGGGTTCGTGTGAAGTTTAGGTTAAGGGTGAGGGTTAGGATAAAGGTTAGGATTAGGTTTATGGTAAGGTGTTAGTGGTTAGAGGTGTAGTTTAGGGTTAGGGTTTGGGTGAGGGTTCCGGTTAGGAATTGTGGTTCTGGTCATGGTTGGGTTTGGTTCAGGTTTATGATTCGGATTCGGGTTAGTGTTAGAGTTAGGGTGAAAGTTAGGGTTAAGGTTTGGATTAGGCTTTGGTGTTAGGGGTTAGGGTTTGTGTTAGAGTTAGTGTTATCGTTAGGGCTCAGGGGTTTCAGGTTATTTTTAGGGTTAAGGTTAGGGATTGCATTAGGGTTAGGTTTGGGGGATACGGTTAGGGGTTAGGGTGAGGGTTACGGTTAGTTTTACAGTTAAAGTGTGGGTTTAGGATAAGTGTTATGATTAGGGTTAGAGTTGGAGTTATTTTTAGGTTTAGGGTTAGGTGTAGGGGAAGATTTAGGTTTAGGTCCAGGTTTAGGGTTAGAGTTAGTGTTCTCTCTAGGGTCAAGGGTGCAGTTAGGGTTAAGTTAGGATTAGGCCTAGGGCTAGGATTAGGTTTAGGGTTAATTTCAGGGCTATTGTAAGGGTTAGGTTTAGGGTTACAGATGGACTAGCGTTATGGTTAGAGGTAGGTTTAAGGTTAGGGTTTGGGTTAGGTTTAGGTTTAAGGTAGTGTTAGAGTTTGGATGAAGTTTAGGATAGGGTGAGGGTTATTTTTATGGTTAGGGCTAGAGTTTGGGTTTGTGTTCAGGTTAGCTTTAAGGCTAGGGTTCAGGTTAGGGTTAGGGGTTATGTTTAGGGTTAGGGTTATGTTTTGGTTTAGGGTTAGTGTGAAGTTTAGGTTAAGGGTGAGGGTTAGGATAAGAGTTAGAATTAGGGTTAGGATTATAGTTAGTGTTAGAGGTTAGATTTAGGATGCTAACGTTAGGTTTATGGTTAGGGTTGGGTTAATGTTAGAGTTAGGGTTAGATTAGGTTTAATGTTCGTGTTTGGGTTAGGGATAGGGTAAGGGATAGCATTAGGTTTAGGGTTGGGGATACGGTTAGGGGTTAGGGTGAGGGTTGTGGTTAGGGTGTGGGTTAGGGTTAGGTTTACAGTTAAGGTGAGGGTTTAGGGTAAGTTTTATAGTTAGGGTTCGAGTTAGGGTTTGGGTTAGGTTTAGGGTGAAGTTTCAGTTAATAGTCAGGGTCAGGGTAAGGGTTAGGGTTAAGATTACAGTTAGGGTTAAGTTTAGTGTTAGGGTTAGGGTTAGGGGAGGGGTAAGGTTAGGGTTAAGGCTAGGTTTACGGTAAAGGGTAGGGCTAGGTTAGGGTTAGGTTTAGAGTTAGAGCTAGTACTAGGGTTTAGGGTAAGAGGTAGGGTCAGGTTTAGAGTTTTTGTTAGTTTTAGGGTGGAGTTAAGGTTAAGCTTAGCGTTAGGGTAAGTGTTAGGTTTAGGTCAGGGTTAAGGTTAAGATTAGGGATAGGGTTAGGGTTAGGGAAAGGGTTAGGTGTTCGTGGGAGGGTTAGTGTTAGGTTTACACTTAAGCTGATGTTTTACAGTGTTACGGTTAGGTCAGGGTTGTAGTTAGGGTTAGGATGAGGTTTAGGTTTAGGGCTATATTTAGGGGATAGTTTAGGGTTAGGTTTAGTTTTAGGGTTAAGGTTAGGCTTAGGTTTATCTTGAAATTTATGTTAAGGATGAGGGTTAGGGTTAGCGTTAGGGTTAGGTGTTTGGGTTAGGGTTAGGGTTAGGTTTAGGGTAAGGGTTAGGGTTTGGTTTAGGATCACGCTTAGGGTTAGGATTAGAATTAGGGTTAGTGGTTAGGGTTAGGCTTAGGGTTAAGGTTAGGTTTAGGCTAAAGATCAGGATTTGATTTCGAGTTAGGTGTTAGTGTTTTGGTTAGGTTTAGGGTAGGGTTATATTTAGGGTTAGGTTAAGAGTTAGATTTATGTTTACAGTTAAGGTGAGGGTTTTGGGTAAGTGTTACATTTAGGGTTAGGGTTAGGTTTAGGGCTAGGGCTAGGGTTAGGTTTAGATTTCAGGTTACAGGTTAGGGTTAGGTTTAAGTTTATGGTAGGGTAAAGTTAGGGTTAAGGTTTGGTTAGGGTTAGGGTCAGGGTTAGGATTAGGATTAGGTTTAGGGTGAGGGTTAGGGTCAGCGTTATTGTAAGGGTTAGGTTTGGGGTTACAGGTGGGTCAAGGTTAAGGTTAGGGTCAGGGTTAAAGTTAGGGTGTGCTTTAGATTAGGGATAGGGTGAAGTTTAAGATAGGGTGAGGGTTAGGGTTATGGCTAAGGTTTGCTTGAGTTTTCAGGTTAGTGTTAAGGTTATGTTTAGGGTTAGGAATAAGTTTATGGGTTCTGTTTACTTTTAGGATTAGGGGTAGATTTTAGGTTAGGGTTAAGTTCAGTGTTACGGTTAGGGTTAGGTTTACGGTTTGTGTTAGGCATTGTGGTTGGTTTGAGGATTAGGTTTAGCATTAGGGTTGGGTAGGGTTAGGATTATGGTTATGGTAAGGTGTTAGGGATTAGAGGAGTAGTATTGGGTTAGGGCTTGGGTGAGGGTTCCGGTTAGGCATTGTGGTTCTGGTCATGGTTAGGTTTGGTTTAGGGTTAGGGTTAGTTTTATGATTAGGTTTAGGGTTAGTGTTAGAGTTAGGGTTAGGCTTTGGTGCTAGGGGTTAGGTTTTGGGTTAGGGTTAGGGTTATCGTTAGGGCCTAGGTTTTCAGGTGAGTGTTAGGGTTAGGGTTAGGGATAGCATTAGGGTTAGCTTTTGGGGGTACGTTTAGGGGTTAGGTGAGGGTTACAGTTAGTATTGCAGTTAAGGTTAGGTTTTAGGGCAAGTGTTAGGACTAGGGTTAGAGTTAGAGTTAGGGTTAGGTTTAGGGTTAGGTGCAGGGTAAGTTTTAGGTTTAAGTCCTGGTTTAGGGTTAGAGTTAGTGTTCTATTTAGGGTCAAGTTTAGAGTTCGGGTTAGGTTTAGGATTAGGTCTATTGTTGGGCTTAGGATTAGGGTTAGGTTCAGAGCTATTGTAAGGCTTAGGTTTAGGGTTACAGATGGACTAGCTTTACGGTTAGAGTTAGGTTTAAGGTTAGGGTTTGGGCTAGGTTTACGTTTACGGTTATGGTTAGGGTTAGGATTTGGTTGAAGTTTAGCATAGGCTGAGGGTTACTTTTAGGGTTAGGGCTAGAGTTTGGGTTTGTGTTCAGGTTAGTGTTATGGTTAGATTTAGGGTCCAGTTTAGGGTTAGGGGTTAGGTTTAGTGTTAGGGTTAGTTTTAGGTTTAGGGTTAGTGTGAAGTTTAGGTTAAGGGTGAGAGTTAGGGTTAGGGTTAGGATTAGGGTTAGTGTTAGACGTTAGGTTTAGGGTGCTAGTTTTAGGTTTATGGTTAGGGTAGGTTTAAGTTTAGGGTTAATGTTAGGGTTAGTGTTAGATTAGGGTTACAGTTCATGTTAGGGTTACAGTTAGGGTTAGGGATAGCATTAGGTTTAGGGTTAGGAATATAGTTAGGGGTTAGGGTGAGGGTTGAGGGATAGCATTAGGTTTAGGGTTAGGAATATAGTTAGGGGTTAGGGTGAGGGTTGGGGATATGGTGAGGGTTAGGTTTAGGTTTACAGTTAAGGTGAGGGTTTAGGGTAATTGTTATGGTTAGGGTTAGAGTTAGGGTCATGGTGAAGTTTCAGGTAATAGCGGGGTTCAGGGTTAATGTTAGATTTAGGGTTAAGGTTAGTGTTAGGGTTAGGTTTAGGTTAGGGTTAAGGTAGCGGTCAGGTTAGGGTTAAGACTAGGTTTACGGTAAAGTGTAAGGCTAGGTCAGGGTTAGGTTTAGAGTTAGTGCTAGGGTTTAGGGTTAGGGTTAAGGTCAGGTTTAGAGTTATTGTTAGGTTTACTGTTAAGGTTAGGGTAGAGTTAAGGTTAAGGTTAAGTTTAAGTTTAGGGTAAGAGTTAGGTTTACGTCAGGTTTAGGGTTAGGATGAGGGATAGGCTTAGGGAAATGGTTACGGTTTCGTGTGCGGATTAGTGTTATGTTTACATTAAGCTGATGTTTTTGGGTGTTACAGTAAGGTTTAGCGTTAGAGTTAGGTTAGGTTTAGAGTTAGGGCTAGAGTATGGTGATAGTGCTTTAGGCTTAGGTTTAGGGTGGAATTTAGGTTAAGGATGAGGGTTAGGGTTGGGGTAGGTGTTTGGATTAATGTTAGGGTCAGTTTTAGGGTTTTGGTTTAGAGTTCAGGTTAGATTCAGGGTTAGGGTTAGATTTAGGTTTAGGGTTAGGGTTAGGTTTAGTGTTAGTTTAGCTTAGGGTTAGGGTTTGAATGAAGTTAGGGTAGGTTTAGGGTTATGGTTAGGTTGAAATTTTGGTTAAGTGTGAGGGTTTGGTTTCGGGTTAGGGTTAGAGTTAGGGTTAGTGGTTCAGGCTAGGTTTAGGGTTAAGGTTAGGTTTAGGCTAAGCATTAGGGTTAGAGTTAGGGTTAGTGGTTAGTGTTTCAGTTAGGTTTAGGAGAGGGTTATAATTAGGGTTAAGTTTAGGGTTACGGTAAGAGTTAGATTTACGTTTACAGTTAAGGTGAGGGTTTTGCGTAACTGTTACGGTTAGGGTTAGGGCTAGGTTTAGGGTGAGAGTTGGGTTAGGGGTTAGGTTTAGGTTAAGTTTATGGTAGGCTTAAAGTTAGGGTTAAGGTTAGGTTAGGGTTAGGGTCAGGGTTAGGATTAGAATTAGGTTTCAGGCGAGGGTTAGTGTCAGAGTTATTATAAGGGTTAGGTTTAGGGTTACAGATGGGCCAAGGTTAAGGTTAGGGTTAGGTTTAGGGGTAGGATTAGGGTTAAAGTTAGGGTTAGCTTTAGGTTAGGGATAGGGTGAAGTAAAGTAGGGTGAGGGTTAGGGTTATGGCTAAGGTTTGGGTTCGTTTTCAGGTTAGTGTTAAGTTTATGTTTAGGGTTAGGGTTAAGTTTATGGGTTCTGTTTAGTTTTAGGGTTAGGGTTAGATTTTAGGTTAGGGTTAAGTTAAGTGTAACAGTTAGGGTTACGATTTGTGTTAGGCATTGTGGTTGGGGTGAGTGTTAGGTTTATGGTTAGGGTTGGGTAGAGTTAGGATTATGGTTATAGTAAGGTGTTAGGGTTTAGAGGTGTAGTTTAGGGTTAGGGTTTGGGTGAGGGTTTCGGTTAGGCATTGTGGTTCTGGTCATGGTTAAGTTTGGTTCAGTGTTAGGGTTAGGTTTATGATTAGGTTTCGGGTTAGTGTTAGAGTTAGGGTGAGGGATAGTGTTAAGGTTTAGGTTAGGTTTTGGTGTTATGGGTTAGGGTTTGCTTTAGGGTTAGTGTTATCTTTATGGCTTAGGGGTTTCAGGTTAGTGTTGTGGTTAGGGCTAGGGTTAGCATTAGGGTTAGGGTTGTGGGCTACGGTTAGGGGTTAGAGTGAAGGTTACGGTTAGTTTTACAGTTAAGGTGAGGGTTTAGGGTAAGTGTTCTGATTAGGGTTAGAGTTCGAGTTAGGGTTAGGTTTAGGGATAGGGTTAGGTGTAGGGTAATATTTAGGTTTACGTCCAAGTTTAGGGTTAGAGTTAGTGTTGTATTTAGGGTCAGAGCTAGTGTTCTATTTAGGGTCAAGTTTAGAGTTAGGGTTAGGTTTAGGATTAGGATTATGTTTAGGGTTAGGGTTAGGTTCAGGGCTATCGTAAGGGTTAGGTTTAGGGTTTCAGATGGACTAGTGTTATGGTTAGAGTTAGGTTTAAGGTAAGGGTTTTGCTTAGGTTTAGGTTAGGGCTAAGGTTAGGGTTAGGTTTTGGATGATGTTTAGGCTAGGGTGAGGGTTATTTTTATGGTTAGGGCTGGAGTTTGGGTTTGTGCTCACGTTACTTTTAAGGTTAGGTTTAGGGTTTGGATTAGGGTTAGGGGTTATGTTTAGGGTTAGATTTACGAACAGGGTTAGTATTAGTGTGAAGTTCAGGTTAAGTGGGAGGGTTAGGATAAGGGTTAGGATTAGGGTTAGAATTATAATGTTAGACATTAGGTTTAGGGTGTTAGGTTTAGGTTTATGGTTAGGCTAGTCTTAAGTTTAAGGTTAATGTTAGGGTTAGGATTAGATTAGGGTTACTCTTCGTGTTAGAGTTAGGGTTAGGGATAAGTTTAGGGATAGCATTAGGTTTAGGGTTGGGGACACGGTTAAGGGTTAGGGTGTGTGTTAGTGTTAGGTTTGCCGTTAAGGAGAGGGTTTAGGTTAATTGTTATGGTTAGGGTTAGAGTTAGAGTTAGGGTTAGGGTTAGGGTGAAGTTTCAGTTAATAGTGAGGGTTAGGGTTAAGGTTAGAGTTAGGGTTAAGGTTAGTGTCAGGGTTAGGTTTAGGGTTAGGGTTACGGTAGGGGTAAGGTTACTGTGAAGGCTAGGTTTACGGGAAAGGGTAGTGCTGGGTTAGGGTTAGGGTTACGTTTAGAGTTATTGTTAGGCTTAAGTTTAGGGTTAGGGTAGAGTTAATGTTAGGGTTAATTTTAGGGTTAGGGTAAGGGTTAGATATAGTCCAGGGTTAGGGCTAGGATTAGGGATAGGGTTAGGATTGGGGGATGGGTTAGGGATTCGTGTGAGGGTTAGTGTCAGGTTTACAGTTAAGCTGATGTTTTAGGGTGTTACAGTTAGGGTTAGGGTTAGAGTTAGGGTTAGGATTAGGTTTATGCTTAGGATTAGGGTTAGGGTTAGGGTCAGGGTTAGGTGGAGATTTAGTGTCATGTTTAGGTTGTTTTTTTAGTTTTAGGGTTAGGCTTAGTGTGAAGTTTATTTTAATTATGAGGTTTAGGGTTAGGGGTTAGGGTTAGGTTATGTTTAGTTTTAGGTTTGGGGTTAGTGTTAGCGTTAGGGTTAGTTTTAGTTTTGGTTAGGTTTGAATGAATTTAAGGTAGGTTTAGCGTTATGGTTAGGGTGAAATTTTGGTTAAGGGTGAGAGTTTTTTTTAGGTTTAGGGTTAGGGTTAGAGTTAGGGTGAGTGTTTAGGTTGAGGTTTAAGGTTAAGTTTAGGTTTAGGCTAATGATTAGGTTTAGAGTTAGGGTTAGGGGTTATTGTTTCGGTAAGGTTTAGGGTAGGGTTCTGTTTAGGGTTAAGTATAGTGTTAGGGTAAGAGTTAGAGTTCCATTAACAGTTGAGTGTTTTGGGTGTTACTGTTAGGGTTAGGGCTAGGGTTACAGTTAGAGTTAGGGTTAGAGTTTAGGGTTAGGTGTAAATTTATGGTAGCCTTAATGTTAGGTTAAGGTTAGGTTAGGGTTAGGGTCAGGGTTAGGATTAGGTTTAGGGTGAGGGTTAGGGTCAGAGATATTGTAAGGGTTAGGTTTAGGGTTACAAGTGGGCCATGGTTAAGGTTAGGGTTAGGTTTAGGGTTCAAGTTAGGGTTAGCTTTAGGTTAGGGATAGGATGAAGTTTAAGATAGGGTGAGGGTTAGGGTTATGGCTAAGGTTTGGGTTAGTTTTCGGGTTAGTGTTAAGGTTATGTTTAGGGTTAGGGTTAAGTTTATGGGTTGTGTTTAGTTTTAGGGTTAGGGTTAGATTTTAGGTTAGGGTTAAGTTTAGTGTAAACAGCTAAGGTTACGGTTTGTGTTAGGCATTGTGGTTGGGGTGAGGTTTAGGTTTAGGGTTAGGGTTTGGATGAAGTTTAGGATAGGGTGAGGGTTATTTTTATGGTTTGGGCTAAAGTTTGGTTTTGTGTTCAGCTTAGTGTTAAGGTTAGGTTTAGGGTTCGGTTTTGGGTTAGGGGTTATGTTTAGGGTTTGGGTTACGCTTTGGTTTAGGGTTCGTGTGAAGTTTAGGTTAAGGGTGAGGGTTAGGATAAAGGTTAGGATTAGGTTTATGGTAAGGTGTTAGTGGTTAGAGGTGTAGTTTAGGGTTAGGGTTTGGGTGAGGGTTCCGGTTAGGAATTGTGGTTCTGGTCATGGTTGGGTTTGGTTCAGGTTTATGATTCGGATTCGGGTTAGTGTTAGAGTTAGGGTGAAAGTTAGGGTTAAGGTTTGGATTAGGCTTTGGTGTTAGGGGTTAGGGTTTGTGTTAGAGTTAGTGTTATCGTTAGGGCTCAGGGGTTTCAGGTTATTTTTAGGGTTAAGGTTAGGGATTGCATTAGGGTTAGGTTTGGGGGATACGGTTAGGGGTTAGGGTGAGGGTTACGGTTAGTTTTACAGTTAAAGTGTGGGTTTAGGATAAGTGTTATGATTAGGGTTAGAGTTGGAGTTATTTTTAGGTTTAGGGTTAGGTGTAGGGGAAGATTTAGGTTTAGGTCCAGGTTTAGGGTTAGAGTTAGTGTTCTCTCTAGGGTCAAGGGTGCAGTTAGGGTTAGGTTAGGATTAGGCCTAGGGCTAGGATTAGGTTTAGGGTTAATTTCAGGGCTATTGTAAGGGTTAGGTTTAGGGTTACAGATGGACTAGCGTTATGGTTAGAGGTAGGTTTAAGGTTAGGGTTTGGGTTAGGTTTAGGTTTAAGGTAGTGTTAGAGTTTGGATGAAGTTTAGGATAGGGTGAGGGTTATTTTTATGGTTAGGGCTAGAGTTTGGGTTTGTGTTCAGGTTAGCTTTAAGGCTAGGGTTCAGGTTAGGGTTAGGGGTTATGTTTAGGGTTAGGGTTATGTTTTGGTTTAGGGTTAGTGTGAAGTTTAGGTTAAGGGTGAGGGTTAGGATAAGAGTTAGAATTAGGGTTAGGATTATAGTTAGTGTTAGAGGTTAGATTTAGGATGCTAACGTTAGGTTTATGGTTAGGGTTGGGTTAATGTTAGAGTTAGGGTTAGATTAGGTTTAATGTTCGTGTTTGGGTTAGGGATAGGGTTAGGGATAGCATTAGGTTTAGGGTTGGGGATACGGTTAGGGGTTAGGGTGAGGGTTGTGGTTAGGGTGTGGGTTAGGGTTAGGTTTACAGTTAAGGTGAGGGTTTAGGGTAAGTTTTATAGTTAGGGTTCGAGTTAGGGTTTGGGTTAGGTTTAGGGTGAAGTTTCAGTTAATAGTCAGGGTCAGGGTAAGGGTTAGGGTTAAGATTACAGTTAGGGTTAAGTTTAGTGTTAGGGTTAGGGTTAGGGGAGGGGTAAGGTTAGGGTTAAGGCTAGGTTTACGGTAAAGGGTAGGGCTAGGTGAGGGTTAGGTTTAGAGTTAGAGCTAGTACTAGGGTTTAGGGTAAGAGGTAGGGTCAGGTTTAGAGTTTTTGTTAGTTTTAGGGTGGAGTTAAGGTTAAGCTTAGCGTTAGGGTAAGTGTTAGGTTTAGGTCAGGGTTAAGGTTAAGATTAGGGATAGGGTTAGGGTTAGGGAAAGGGTTAGGTGTTCGTGGGAGGGTTAGTGTTAGGTTTACACTTAAGCTGATGTTTTACAGTGTTACGGTTAGGTCAGGGTTGTAGTTAGGGTTAGGATGAGGTTTAGGTTTAGGGCTATATTTAGGGGATAGTTTAGGGTTAGGTTTAATTTTAGGGTTAAGGTTAGGCTTAGGTTTATCTTGAAATTTATGTTAAGGATGAGGGTTAGGGTTAGCGTTAGGGTTAGGTGTTTGGGTTAGGGTTAGGGTTAGGTTTAGGGTAAGGGTTAGGGTTTGGTTTAGGATCACGCTTAGGGTTAGGATTAGAATTAGGGTTAGTGGTTAGGGTTAGGCTTAGGGTTAAGGTTAGGTTTAGGCTAAAGATCAGGATTTGATTTCGAGTTAGGTGTTAGTGTTTTGGTTAGGTTTAGGGTAGGGTTATATTTAGGGTTAGGTTAAGAGTTAGATTTATGTTTACAGTTAAGGTGAGGGTTTTGGGTAAGTGTTACATTTAGGGTTAGGGTTAGGTTTAGGGCTAGGGCTAGGGTTAGGTTTAGATTTCAGGTTACAGGTTAGGGTTAGGTTTAAGTTTATGGTAGGGTAAAGTTAGGGTTAAGGTTTGGTTAGGGTTAGGGTCAGGGTTAGGATTAGGATTAGGTTTAGGGTGAGGGTTAGGGTCAGCGTTATTGTAAGGGTTAGGTTTGGGGTTACAGGTGGGTCAAGGTTAAGGTTAGGGTCAGGGTTAAAGTTAGGGTGTGCTTTAGATTAGGGATAGGGTGAAGTTTAAGATAGGGTGAGGGTTAGGGTTATGGCTAAGGGTTGCTTGAGTTTTCAGGTTAGTGTTAAGGTTATGTTTAGGGTTAGGAATAAGTTTATGGGTTCTGTTTACTTTTAGGGTTAGGGGTAGATTTTAGGTTAGGGTTAAGTTCAGTGTTACGGTTAGGGTTAGGTTTACGGTTTGTGTTAGGCATTGTGGTTGGTTTGAGGATTAGGTTTAGCATTAGGGTTGGGTAGGGTTAGGATTATGGTTATGGTAAGGTGTTAGGGATTAGAGGAGTAGTATTGGGTTAGGGCTTGGGTGAGGGTTCCGGTTAGGCATTGTGGTTCTGGTCATGGTTAGGTTTGGTTTAGGGTTAGGGTTAGTTTTATGATTAGGTTTAGGGTTAGTGTTAGAGTTAGGGTTAGGCTTTGGTGCTAGGGGTTAGGTTTTGGGTTAGGGTTAGGGTTATCGTTAGGGCCTAGGTTTTCAGGTGAGTGTTAGGGTTAGGGTTAGGGATAGCATTAGGGTTAGCTTTTGGGGGTACGGTTAGGGGTTAGGTGAGGG
Organism: Loxodonta africana; assembly: GCF_030014295.1. NCBI lineage: Eukaryota > Metazoa > Chordata > Mammalia > Proboscidea > Elephantidae > Loxodonta > Loxodonta africana. The sequence continues at coordinate 124,344 of NW_026974988.1, read as the reverse complement.
TTACAGTTAGTATTGCAGTTAAGGTTAGGTTTTAGGGCAAGTGTTAGGATTAGGGTTAGAGTTAGAGTTAGGGTTAGGTTTAGGGTTAGGTGCAGGGTAAGTTTTAGGTTTAAGTCCTGGTTTAGGGTTAGAGTTAGTGTTCTATTTAGGGTCAAGTTTAGAGTTCGGGTTAGGTTTAGGATTAGGTCTATTGTTGGGCTTAGGATTAGGGTTAGGTTCAGAGCTATTGTAAGGCTTAGGTTTAGGGTTACAGATGGACTAGCTTTACGGTTAGAGTTAGGTTTAAGGTTAGGGTTTGGGCTAGGTTTACGTTTACGGTTATGGTTAGGGTTAGGATTTGGTTGAAGTTTAGCATAGGCTGAGGGTTACTTTTAGGGTTAGGGCTAGAGTTTGGGTTTGTGTTCAGGTTAGTGTTATGGTTAGATTTAGGGTCCAGTTTAGGGTTAGGGGTTAGGTTTAGTGTTAGGGTTAGTTTTAGGTTTAGGGTTAGTGTGAAGTTTAGGTTAAGGGTGAGAGTTAGGGTTAGGGTTAGGATTAGGGTTAGTGTTAGACGTTAGGTTTAGGGTGCTAGTTTTAGGTTTATGGTTAGGGTAGGTTTAAGTTTAGGGTTAATGTTAGGGTTAGTGTTAGATTAGGGTTACAGTTCATGTTAGGGTTACAGTTAGGGTTAGGGATAGCATTAGGTTTAGGGTTAGGAATATAGTTAGGGGTTAGGGTGAGGGTTGAGGGATAGCATTAGGTTTAGGGTTAGGAATATAGTTAGGGGTTAGGGTGAGGGTTGGGGATATGGTGAGGGTTAGGTTTAGGTTTACAGTTAAGGTGAGGGTTTAGGGTAATTGTTATGGTTAGGGTTAGAGTTAGGGTCATGGTGAAGTTTCAGGTAATAGCGGGGTTCGAGGGTTAATGTTAGATTTAGGGTTAAGGTTAGTGTTAGGTTTAGGTTAGGGTTAAGGTAGCGGTCAGGTTAGGGTTAAGACTAGGTTTACGGTAAAGTGTAAGGCTAGGTCAGGGTTAGGTTTAGAGTTAGTGCTAGGGTTTAGGGTTAGGGTTAAGGTCAGGTTTAGAGTTATTGTTAGGTTTACTGTTAAGGTTAGGGTAGAGTTAAGGTTAAGGTTAAGTTTAAGTTTAGGGTAAGAGTTAGGTTTACGTCAGGTTTAGGGTTAGGATGAGGGATAGGGTTAGGGAAATGGTTACGGTTTCGTGTGCGGATTAGTGTTATGTTTACATTAAGCTGATGTTTTTGGGTGTTACAGTAAGGTTTAGCGTTAGAGTTAGGTTAGGTTTAGAGTTAGGGCTAGAGTATGGTGATAGTGCTTTAGGCTTAGGTTTAGGGTGGAATTTAGGTTAAGGATGAGGGTTAGGGTTGGGGTAGGTGTTTGGATTAATGTTAGGGTCAGTTTTAGGGTTTTGGTTTAGAGTTCAGGTTAGATTCAGGGTTAGGGTTAGATTTAGGTTTAGGGTTAGGGTTAGGTTTAGTGTTAGTTTAGCTTAGGGTTAGGGTTTGAATGAAGTTAGGGTAGGTTTAGGGTTATGGTTAGGTTGAAATTTTGGTTAAGTGTGAGGGTTTGGTTTCGGGTTAGGGTTAGAGTTAGGGTTAGTGGTTCAGGCTAGGTTTAGGGTTAAGGTTAGGTTTAGGCTAAGCATTAGGGTTAGAGTTAGGGTTAGTGGTTAGTGTTTCAGTTAGGTTTAGGAGAGGGTTATAATTAGGGTTAAGTTTAGGGTTACGGTAAGAGTTAGATTTACGTTTACAGTTAAGGTGAGGGTTTTGCGTAACTGTTACGGTTAGGGTTAGGGCTAGGTTTAGGGTGAGAGTTGGGTTAGGGGTTAGGTTTAGGTTAAGTTTATGGTAGGCTTAAAGTTAGGGTTAAGGTTAGGTTAGGGTTAGGGTCAGGGTTAGGATTAGAATTAGGTTTCGGGCGAGGGTTAGTGTCAGAGTTATTATAAGGGTTAGGTTTAGGGTTACAGATGGGCCAAGGTTAAGGTTAGGGTTAGGTTTAGGGGTAGGATTAGGGTTAAAGTTAGGGTTAGCTTTAGGTTAGGGATAGGGTGAAGTAAAGTAGGGTGAGGGTTAGGGTTATGGCTAAGGTTTGGGTTCGTTTTCAGGTTAGTGTTAAGTTTATGTTTAGGGTTAGGGTTAAGTTTATGGGTTCTGTTTAGTTTTAGGGTTAGGGTTAGATTTTAGGTTAGGGTTAAGTTAAGTGTAACAGTTAGGGTTACGATTTGTGTTAGGCATTGTGGTTGGGGTGAGTGTTAGGTTTATGGTTAGGGTTGGGTAGAGTTAGGATTATGGTTATGGTAAGGTGTTAGGGTTTAGAGGTGTAGTTTAGGGTTAGGGTTTGGGTGAGGGTTTCGGATAGGCATTGTGGTTCTGGTCATGGTTAAGTTTGGTTCAGTGTTAGGGTTAGGTTTATGATTAGGTTTCGGGTTAGTGTTAGAGTTAGGGTGAGGGATAGTGTTAAGGTTTAGGTTAGGTTTTGGTGTTATGGGTTAGGGTTTGCTTTAGGGTTAGTGTTATCTTTATGGCTTAGGGGTTTCAGGTTAGTGTTGTGGTTAGGGCTAGGGTTAGCATTAGGGTTAGGGTTGTGGGCTACGGTTAGGGGTTAGAGTGAAGGTTACGGTTAGTTTTACAGTTAAGGTGAGGGTTTAGGGTAAGTGTTCTGATTAGGGTTAGAGTTCGAGTTACGGTTAGGTTTAGGGATAGGGTTAGGTGTAGGGTAATATTTAGGTTTACGTCCAAGTTTAGGGTTAGAGTTAGTGTTGTATTTAGGGTCAGAGCTAGTGTTCTATTTAGGGTCAAGTTTAGAGTTAGGGTTAGGTTTAGGATTAGGATTATGTTTAGGGTTAGGGTTAGGTTCAGGGCTATCGTAAGGGTTAGGTTTAGGGTTTCAGATGGACTAGTGTTATGGTTAGAGTTAGGTTTAAGGTAAGGGTTTTGCTTAGGTTTAGGTTAGGGCTAAGGTTAGGGTTAGGTTTTGGATGATGTTTAGGCTAGGGTGAGGGTTATTTTTATGGTTAGGGCTGGAGTTTGGGTTTGTGCTCACGTTACTTTTAAGGTTAGGTTTAGGGTTTGGATTAGGGTTAGGGGTTATGTTTAGGGTTAGATTTACGAACAGGGTTAGTATTAGTGTGAAGTTCAGGTTAAGTGGGAGGGTTAGGATAAGGGTTAGGATTAGGGTTAGAATTATAATGTTAGACATTAGGTTTAGGGTGTTAGGTTTAGGTTTATGGTTAGGCTAGTCTTAAGTTTAAGGTTAATGTTAGGGTTAGGATTAGATTAGGGTTACTCTTCGTGTTAGAGTTAGGGTTAGGGATAAGTTTAGGGATAGCATTAGGTTTAGGGTTGGGGACAGGGTTAAGGGTTAGGGTGTGTGTTAGTGTTAGGTTTACCGTTAAGGAGAGGGTTTAGGTTAATTGTTATGGTTAGGGTTAGAGTTAGAGTTAGGGTTAGGGTTAGGGTGAAGTTTCAGTTAATAGTGAGGGTTAGGGTTAAGGTTAGAGTTAGGGTTAAGGTTAGTGTCAGGGTTAGGTTTAGGTTTAGGGTTACGGTAGGTGTAAGGTTACTGTGAAGGCTAGGTTTACAGTAAAGGGTAGTGCTGGGTTAGGGTTAGGGTTACGTTTAGAGTTATTGTTAGGCTTAAGTTTAGGGTTAGGGTAGAGTTAATGTTAGGGTTAATTTTAGGGTTAGGGTAAGGGTTAGGTTTAGTTCAGGGTTAGGGCTAGGATTAGGGATAGGGTTAGGATTGGGGGATGGGTTAGGGATTCGTGTGAGGGTTAGTGTCAGGTTTACAGTTAAGCTGATGTTTTAGGGTGTTACAGTTAGGGTTAGGGTTAGAGTTAGGGTTAGGATTAGGTTTATGCTTAGGATTAGGGTTAGGGTTAGGGTCAGGGTTAGGTGGAGATTTAGTGTCATGTTTAGGTTGTTTTTTTAGTTTTAGGGTTAGGCTTAGTGTGAAGTTTATTTTAATTATGAGGTTTAGGGTTAGGGGTTAGGGTTAGGTTATGTTTAGTTTTAGGTTTAGGGTTAGTGGTAGCGTTAGGGTTAGTTTTAGTTTTGGTTAGGGTTTGAATGAATTTAAGGTAGGTTTAGCGTTATGGTTAGGGTGAAATTTTGGTTAAGGGTGAGAGTTTTTTTTAGGTTTAGGGTTAGGGTTAGAGTCAGGGTGAGTGTTTAGGTTTAGGTTTAAGATTAAGTTTAGGTTTAGGCTAATGATTAGGTTTAGAGTTAGGGTTAGGGGTTATTGTTTCGGTAAGGTTTAGGGTAGGGTTCTGTTTAGGGTTAAGTATAGTGTTAGGGTAAGAGTTAGAGTTCCATTTACAGTTGAGTGTTTTGGGTGTTACTGTTAGGGTTAGGGCTAGGGTTACAGTTAGAGTTAGGGTTAGAGTTTAGGGTTAGGTGTAAATTTATGGTAGCCTTAATGTTAGGTTAAGGTTAGGTTAGGGTTAGGGTCAGGGTTAGGATTAGGTTTAGGGTGAGGGTTAGGGTCAGAGATATTGTAAGGGTTAGGTTTAGGGTTACAAGTGGGCCATGGTTAAGGTTAGGGTTAGGTTTAGGGTTCAAGTTAGGGTTAGCTTTAGGTTAGGGATAGGATGAAGTTTAAAATAGGGTGAGGGTTAGGGTTATGGCTCAGGTTTGGGTTAGTTTTCGGGTTAGTGTTAAGGTTATGTTTAGGGTTAGGGTTAAGTTTATGGGTTGTGTTTAGTTTTAGGGTTAGGGTTAGATTTTAGGTTAGGGTTAAGTTTAGTGTAAACAGCTAAGGTTACGGTTTGTGTTAGGCATTGTGGTTGGGGTGAGGTTTAGGTTTAGGGTTAGGGTTTGAATGAAGTTTAGGATAGGGTGAGGGTTATTTTTATGGTTTGGGCTAAAGTTTGGTTTTGTGTTCAGCTTAGTGTTAAGGTTAGGTTTAGGGTTCGGTTTTGGGTTAGGGGTTATGTTTAGGGTTTGGGTTACGCTTTGGTTTAGGGTTCGTGTGAAGTTTAGGTTAAGGGTGAGGGTTAGGATAAAGGTTAGGATTAGGTTTATGGTAAGGTGTTAGTGGTTAGAGGTGTAGTTTAGGGTTAGGGTTTGGGTGAGGGTTCCGGTTAGGAATTGTGGTTCTGGTCATGGTTGGGTTTGGTTCAGGTTTATGATTCGGATTCGGGTTAGTGTTAGAGTTAGGGTGAAAGTTAGGGTTAAGGTTTGGATTAGGCTTTGGTGTTAGGGGTTAGGGTTTGTGTTAGAGTTAGTGTTATCGTTAGGGCTCAGGGGTTTCAGGTTATTTTTAGGGTTAAGGTTAGGGATTGCATTAGGGTTAGGTTTGGGGGATACGGTTAGGGGTTAGGGTGAGGGTTACGGTTAGTTTTACAGTTAAAGTGTGGGTTTAGGATAAGTGTTATGATTAGGGTTAGAGTTGGAGTTATTTTTAGGTTTAGGGTTAGGTGTAGGGGAAGATTTAGGTTTAGGTCCAGGTTTAGGGTTAGAGTTAGTGTTCTCTCTAGGGTCAAGGGTGCAGTTAGGGTTAAGTTAGGATTAGGCCTAGGGCTAGGATTAGGTTTAGGGTTAATTTCAGGGCTATTGTAAGGGTTAGGTTTAGGGTTACAGATGGACTAGCGTTATGGTTAGAGGTAGGTTTAAGGTTAGGGTTTGGGTTAGGTTTAGGTTTAAGGTAGTGTTAGAGTTTGGATGAAGTTTAGGATAGGGTGAGGGTTATTTTTATGGTTAGGGCTAGAGTTTGGGTTTGTGTTCAGGTTAGCTTTAAGGCTAGGGTTCAGGTTAGGGTTAGGGGTTATGTTTAGGGTTAGGGTTATGTTTTGGTTTAGGGTTAGTGTGAAGTTTAGGTTAAGGGTGAGGGTTAGGATAAGAGTTAGAATTAGGGTTAGGATTATAGTTAGTGTTAGAGGTTAGATTTAGGATGCTAACGTTAGGTTTATGGTTAGGGTTGGGTTAATGTTAGAGTTAGGGTTAGATTAGGTTTAATGTTCGTGTTTGGGTTAGGGATAGGGTTAGGGATAGCATTAGGTTTAGGGTTGGGGATACGGTTAGGGGTTAGGGTGAGGGTTGTGGTTAGGGTGTGGGTTAGGGTTAGGTTTACAGTTAAGGTGAGGGTTTAGGGTAAGTTTTATAGTTAGGGTTCGAGTAGGGTTTGAGTTAGGTTTAGGGTGAAGTTTCAGTTAATAGTCAGGGTCAGGGTAAGGGTTAGGGTTAAGATTACAGTTAGGGTTAAGTTTAGTGTTAGGGTTAGGGTTAGGGGAGGGGTAAGGTTAGGGTTAAGGCTAGGTTTACGGTAAAGGGTAGGGCTAGGTTAGGGTTAGGTTTAGAGTTAGAGCTAGTACTAGGGTTTAGGGTAAGAGGTAGGGTCAGGTTTAGAGTTTTTCTTAGTTTTAGGGTGGAGTTAAGGTTAAGCTTAGCGTTAGGGTAAGTGTTAGGTTTAGGTCAGGGTTAAGGTTAAGATTAGGGATAGGGTTAGGGTTAGGGAAAGGGTTAGGTGTTCGTGGGAGGGTTAGTGTTAGGTTTACACTTAAGCTGATGTTTTACAGTGTTACGGTTAGGTCAGGGTTGTAGTTAGGGTTAGGATGAGGTTTAGGTTTAGGGCTATATTTAGGGGATAGTTTAGGGTTAGGTTTAGTTTTAGGGTTAAGGTTAGGCTTAGGTTTATCTTGAAATTTATGTTAAGGATGAGGGTTAGGGTTAGCGTTAGGGTTAGGTGTTTGGGTTAGGGTTAGGGTTAGGTTTAGGGTAAGGGTTAGGGTTTGGTTTAGGATCACGCTTAGGGTTAGGATTAGAATTAGGGTTAGTGGTTAGGGTTAGGCTTAGGGTTAAGGTTAGGTTTAGGCTAAAGATCAGGATTTGATTTCGAGTTAGGTGTTAGTGTTTTGGTTAGGTTTAGGGTAGGGTTATATTTAGGGTTAGGTTAAGAGTTAGATTTATGTTTACAGTTAAGGTGAGGGTTTTGGGTAAGTGTTACATTTAGGGTTAGGGTTAGGTTTAGGGCTAGGGCTAGGGTTAGGTTTAGATTTCAGGTTACAGGTTAGGGTTAGGTTTAAGTTTATGGTAGGGTAAAGTTAGGGTTAAGGTTTGGTTAGGGTTAGGGTCAGGGTTAGGATTAGGATTAGGTTTAGGGTGAGGGTTAGGGTCAGAGTTATTGTAAGGGTTAGGTTTGGGGTTACAGGTGGGTCAAGGTTAAGGTTAGGGTCAGGGTTAAAGTTAGGGTGTGCTTTAGATTAGGGATAGGGTGAAGTTTAAGATAGGGTGAGGGTTAGGGTTATGGCTAAGGTTTGCTTGAGTTTTCAGGTTAGTGTTAAGGTTATGTTTAGGGTTAGGAATAAGTTTATGGGTTCTGTTTACTTTTAGGGTTAGGGGTAGATTTTAGGTTAGGGTTAAGTTCAGTGTTACGGTTAGGGTTAGGTTTACGGTTTGTGTTAGGCATTGTGGTTGGTTTGAGGATTAGGTTTAGCATTAGGGTTGGGTAGGGTTAGGATTATGGTTATGGTAAGGTGTTAGGGATTAGAGGAGTAGTATTGGGTTAGGGCTTGGGTGAGGGTTCCGGTTAGGCATTGTGGTTCTGGTCATGGTTAGGTTTGGTTTAGGGTTAGGGTTAGTTTTATGATTAGGTTTAGGGTTAGTGTTAGAGTTAGGGTTAGGCTTTGGTGCTAGGGGTTAGGTTTTGGGTTAGGGTTAGGGTTATCGTTAGGGCTTAGGTTTTCAGGTGAGTGTTAGGGTTAGGGTTAGGGATAGCATTAGGGTTAGCTTTTGGGGGTACGTTTAGGGGTTAGGTGAGGGTTACAGTTAGTATTGCAGTTAAGGTTAGGTTTTAGGGCAAGTGTTAGGACTAGGGTTAGAGTTAGAGTTAGGGTTAGGTTTAGGGTTAGGTGCAGGGTAAGTTTTAGGTTTAAGTCCTGGTTTAGGGTTAGAGTTAGTGTTCTATTTAGGGTCAAGTTTAGAGTTCGGGTTAGGTTTAGGATTAGGTCTATTGTTGGGCTTAGGATTAGGGTTAGGTTCAGAGCTATTGTAAGGCTTAGGTTTAGGGTTACAGATGGACTAGCTTTACGGTTAGAGTTAGGTTTAAGGTTAGGGTTTGGGCTAGGTTTACGTTTACGGTTATGGTTAGGGTTAGGATTTGGTTGAAGTTTAGCATAGGCTGAGGGTTACTTTTAGGGTTCGGGCTAGAGTTTGGGTTTGTGTTCAGGTTAGTGTTATGGTTAGATTTAGGGTCCAGTTTAGGGTTAGGGGTTAGGTTTAGTGTTAGGGTTAGTTTTAGGTTTAGGGTTAGTGTGAAGTTTAGGTTAAGGGTGAGAGTTAGGGTTAGGGTTAGGATTAGGGTTAGTGTTAGACGTTAGGTTTAGGGTGCTAGTTTTAGGTTTATGGTTAGGGTAGGTTTAAGTTTAGGGTTAATGTTAGGGTTAGTGTTAGATTAGGGTTACAGTTCATGTTAGGGTTACAGTTAGGGTTAGGGATAGCATTAGGTTTAGGGTTAGGAATATAGTTAGGGGTTAGGGTGAGGGTTGAGGGATAGCATTAGGTTTAGGGTTAGGAATATAGTTAGGGGTTAGGGTGAGGGTTGGGGATATGGTGAGGGTTAGGTTTAGGTTTACAGTTAAGGTGAGGGTTTAGGGTAATTGTTATGGTTAGGGTTAGAGTTAGGGTCATGGTGAAGTTTCAGGTAATAGCGGGGTTCAGGGTTAATGTTAGATTTAGGGTTAAGGTTAGTGTTAGGTTTAGGTTAGGGTTAAGGTAGCGGTCAGGTTAGGGTTAAGACTAGGTTTACGGTAAAGTGTAAGGCTAGGTCAGGGTTAGGTTTAGAGTTAGTGCTAGGGTTTAGGGTTAGGGTTAAGGTCAGGTTTAGAGTTATTGTTAGGTTTACTGTTAAGGTTAGGGTAGAGTTAAGGTTAAGGTTAAGTTTAAGTTTAGGGTAAGAGTTAGGTTTACGTCAGGTTTAGGGTTAGGATGAGGGATAGGGTTAGGGAAATGGTTACGGTTTCGTGTGCGGATTAGTGTTATGTTTACATTAAGCTGATGTTTTTGGGTGTTACAGTAAGGTTTAGCGTTAGAGTTAGGTTAGGTTTAGAGTTAGGGCTAGAGTATGGTGATAGTGCTTTAGGCTTAGGTTTAGGGTGGAATTTAGGTTAAGGATGAGGGTTAGGGTTGGGGTAGGTGTTTGGATTAATGTTAGGGTCAGTTTTAGGGTTTTGGTTTAGAGTTCAGGTTAGATTCAGGGTTAGGGTTAGATTTAGGTTTAGGGTTAGGGTTAGGTTTAGTGTTAGTTTAGCTTAGGGTTAGGGTTTGAATGAAGTTAGGGTAGGTTTAGGGTTATGGTTAGGTTGAAATTTTGGTTAAGTGTGAGGGTTTGGTTTCGGGTTAGGGTTAGAGTTAGGGTTAGTGGTTCAGGCTAGGTTTAGGGTTAAGGTTAGGTTTAGGCTAAGCATTAGGGTTAGAGTTAGGGTTAGTGGTTAGTGTTTCAGTTAGGTTTAGGAGAGGGTTATAATTAGGGTTAAGTTTAGGGTTACGGTAAGAGTTAGATTTACGTTTACAGTTAAGGTGAGGGTTTTGCGTAACTGTTACGGTTAGGGTTAGGGCTAGGTTTAGGGTGAGAGTTGGGTTAGGGGTTAGGTTTAGGTTAAGTTTATGGTAGGCTTAAAGTTAGGGTTAAGGTTAGGTTAGGGTTAGGGTCAGGGTTAGGATTAGAATTAGGTTTCGGGCGAGGGTTAGTGTCAGAGTTATTATAAGGGTTAGGTTTAGGGTTACAGATGGGCCAAGGTTAAGGTTAGGGTTAGGTTTAGGGGTAGGATTAGGGTTAAAGTTAGGGTTAGCTTTAGGTTAGGGATAGGGTGAAGTAAAGTAGGGTGAGGGTTAGGGTTATGGCTAAGGTTTGGGTTCGTTTTCAGGTTAGTGTTAAGTTTATGTTTAGGGTTAGGGTTAAGTTTATGGGTTCTGTTTAGTTTTAGGGTTAGGGTTAGATTTTAGGTTAGGGTTAAGTTAAGTGTAACAGTTAGGGTTACGATTTGTGTTAGGCATTGTGGTTGGGGTGAGTGTTAGGTTTATGGTTAGGGTTGGGTAGAGTTAGGATTATGGTTATGGTAAGGTGTTAGGGTTTAGAGGTGTAGTTTAGGGTTAGGGTTTGGGTGAGGGTTTCGGTTAGGCATTGTGGTTCTGGTCATGGTTAAGTTTGGTTCAGTGTTAGGGTTAGGTTTATGATTAGGTTTCGGGTTAGTGTTAGAGTTAGGGTGAGGGATAGTGTTAAGGTTTAGGTTAGGTTTTGGTGTTATGGGTTAGGGTTTGCTTTAGGGTTAGTGTTATCTTTATGGCTTAGGGGTTTCAGGTTAGTGTTGTGGTTAGGGCTAGGGTTAGCATTAGGGTTAGGGTTGTGGGCTACGGTTAGCGGTTAGAGTGAAGGTTACGGTTAGTTTTACAGTTAAGGTGAGGGTTTAGGGTAAGTGTTCTGATTAGGGTTAGAGTTCGAGTTAGGGTTAGGTTTAGGGATAGGGTTAGGTGTAGGGTAATATTTAGGTTTACGTCCAAGTTTAGGGTTAGAGTTAGTGTTCTATTTAGGGTCAAGTTTAGAGTTAGGGTTAGGTTTAGGATTAGGATTATGTTTAGGGTTAGGGTTAGGTTCAGGGCTATCGTAAGGGTTAGGTTTAGGGTTTCAGATGGACTAGTGTTATGGTTAGAGTTAGGTTTAAGGTAAGGGTTTTGCTTAGGTTTAGGTTAGGGCTAAGGTTAGGGTTAGGTTTTGGATGATGTTTAGGCTAGGGTGAGGGTTATTTTTATGGTTAGGGCTGGAGTTTGGGTTTGTGCTCACGTTACTTTTAAGGTTAGGTTTAGGGTTTGGATTAGGGTTAGGGGTTATGTTTAGGGTTAGATTTACGAACAGGGTTAGTATTAGTGTGAAGTTCAGGTTAAGTGGGAGGGTTAGGATAAGGGTTAGGATTAGGGTTAGAATTATAATGTTAGACATTAGGTTTAGGGTGTTAGGTTTAGGTTCATGGTTAGGCTAGTCTTAAGTTTAAGGTTAATGTTAGGGTTAGGATTAGATTAGGGTTACTCTTCGTGTTAGAGTTAGGGTTAGGGATAAGTTTAGGGATAGCATTAGGTTTAGGGTTGGGGACAGGGTTAAGGGTTAGGGTGTGTGTTAGTGTTAGGTTTACCGTTAAGGAGAGGGTTTAGGTTAATTGTTATGGTTAGGGTTAGAGTTAGAGTTAGGGTTAGGGTTAGGGTGAAGTTTCAGTTAATAGTGAGGGTTAGGGTTAAGGTTAGAGTTAGGGTTAAGGTTAGTGTCAGGGTTAGGTTTAGGGTTAGGGTTACGGTAGGGGTAAGGTTACTGTGAAGGCTAGGTTTACGGGAAAGGGTAGTGCTGGGTTAGGGTTAGGGTTACGTTTAGAGTTATTGTTAGGCTTAAGTTTAGGGTTAGGGTAGAGTTAATGTTAGGGTTAATTTTAGGGTTAGGGTAAGGGTTAGATATAGTCCAGGGTTAGGGCTAGGATTAGGGATAGGGTTAGGATTGGGGGATGGGTTAGGGATTCGTGTGAGGGTTAGTGTCAGGTTTACAGTTAAGCTGATGTTTTAGGGTGTTACAGTTAGGGTTAGGGTTAGAGTTAGGGTTAGGATTAGGTTTATGCTTAGGATTAGGGTTAGGGTTAGGGTCAGGGTTAGGTGGAGATTTAGTGTCATGTTTAGGTTGTTTTTTTAGTTTTAGGGTTAGGCTTAGTGTGAAGTTTATTTTAATTATGAGGTTTAGGGTTAGGGGTTAGGGTTAGGTTATGTTTAGTTTTAGGTTTGGGGTTAGTGTTAGCGTTAGGGTTAGTTTTAGTTTTGGTTAGGTTTGAATGAATTTAAGGTAGGTTTAGCGTTATGGTTAGGGTGAAATTTTGGTTAAGGGTGAGAGTTTTTTTTAGGTTTAGGGTTAGGGTTAGAGTTAGGGTGAGTGTTTAGGTTGAGGTTTAAGGTTAAGTTTAGGTTTAGGCTAATGATTAGGTTTAGAGTTAGGGTTAGGGGTTATTGTTTCGGTAAGGTTTAGGGTAGGGTTCTGTTTAGGGTTAAGTATAGTGTTAGGGTAAGAGTTAGAGTTCCATTTACAGTTGAGTGTTTTGGGTGTTACTGTTAGGGTTAGGGCTAGGGTTACAGTTAGAGTTAGGGTTAGAGTTTAGGGTTAGGTGTAAATTTATGGTAGCCTTAATGTTAGGTTAAGGTTAGGTTAGGGTTAGGGTCAGGGTTAGGATTAGGTTTAGGGTGAGGGTTAGGGTCAGAGATATTGTAAGGGTTAGGTTTAGGGTTACAAGTGGGCCATGGTTAAGGTTAGGGTTAGGTTTAGGGTTCAAGTTAGGGTTAGCTTTAGGTTAGGGATAGGATGAAGTTTAAGATAGGGTGAGGGTTAGGGTTATGGCTAAGGTTTGGGTTAGTTTTCGGGTTAGTGTTAAGGTTATGTTTAGGGTTAGGGTTAAGTTTATGGGTTGTGTTTAGTTTTAGGGTTAGGGTTAGATTTTAGGTTAGGGTTAAGTTTAGTGTAAACAGCTAAGGTTACGGTTTGTGTTAGGCATTGTGGTTGGGGTGAGGTTTAGGTTTAGGGTTAGGGTTTGGATGAAGTTTAGGATAGGGTGAGGGTTATTTTTATGGTTTGGGCTAAAGTTTGGTTTTGTGTTCAGCTTAGTGTTAAGGTTAGGTTTAGGGTTCGGTTTTGGGTTAGGGGTTATGTTTAGGGTTTGGGTTACGCTTTGGTTTAGGGTTCGTGTGAAGTTTAGGTTAAGGGTGAGGGTTAGGATAAAGGTTAGGATTAGGTTTATGGTAAGGTGTTAGTGGTTAGAGGTGTAGTTTAGGGTTAGGGTTTGGGTGAGGGTTCCGGTTAGGAATTGTGGTTCTGGTCATGGTTGGGTTTGGTTCAGGTTTATGATTCGGATTCGGGTTAGTGTTAGAGTTAGGGTGAAAGTTAGGGTTAAGGTTTGGATTAGGCTTTGGTGTTAGGGGTTAGGGTTTGTGTTAGAGTTAGGGTTATCGTTAGGGCTCAGGGGTTTCAGGTTATTTTTAGGGTTAAGGTTAGGGATTGCATTAGGGTTAGGTTTGGGGATACGGTTAGGGGTTAGGGTGAGGGTTACGGTTAGTTTTACAGTTAAAGTGTGGGTTTAGGATAAGTGTTATGATTAGGGTTAGAGTTGGAGTTATTTTTAGGTTTAGGGTTAGGTGTAGGGGAAGATTTAGGTTTAGGTCCAGGTTTAGGGTTAGAGTTAGTGTTCTCTCTAGGGTCAAGGGTGCAGTTAGGGTTAGGTTAGGATTAGGCCTAGGGCTAGGATTAGGTTTAGGGTTAATTTCAGGGCTATTGTAAGGGTTAGGTTTAGGGTTACAGATGGACTAGCGTTATGGTTAGAGGTAGGTTTAAGGTTAGGGTTTGGGTTAGGTTTAGGTTTAAGGTAGTGTTAGAGTTTGGATGAAGTTTAGGATAGGGTGAGGGTTATTTTTATGGTTAGGGCTAGAGTTTGGGTTTGTGTTCAGGTTAGCTTTAAGGCTAGGGTTCAGGTTAGGGTTAGGGGTTATGTTTAGGGTTAGGGTTATGTTTTGGTTTAGGGTTAGTGTGAAGTTTAGGTTAAGGGTGAGGGTTAGGATAAGAGTTAGAATTAGGGTTAGGATTATAGTTAGTGTTAGAGGTTAGATTTAGGATGCTAACGTTAGGTTTATGGTTAGGGTTGGGTTAATGTTAGAGTTAGGGTTAGATTAGGTTTAATGTTCGTGTTTGGGTTAGGGATAGGGTTAGGGATAGCATTAGGTTTAGGGTTGGGGATACGGTTAGGGGTTAGGGTGAGGGTTGTGGTTAGGGTGTGGGTTAGGGTTAGGTTTACAGTTAAGGTGAGGGTTTAGGGTAAGTTTTATAGTTAGGGTTCGAGTTAGGGTTTGGGTTAGGTTTAGGGTGAAGTTTCAGTTAATAGTCAGGGTCAGGGTAAGGGTTAGGGTTAAGATTACAGTTAGGGTTAAGTTTAGTGTTAGGGTTAGGGTTAGGGGAGGGGTAAGGTTAGGGTTAAGGCTAGGTTTACGGTAAAGGGTAGGGCTAGGTTAGGGTTAGGTTTAGAGTTAGAGCTAGTACTAGGGTTTAGGGTAAGAGGTAGGGTCAGGTTTAGAGTTTTTCTTAGTTTTAGGGTGGAGTTAAGGTTAAGCTTAGCGTTAGGGTAAGTGTTAGGTTTAGGTCAGGGTTAAGGTTAAGATTAGGGATAGGGTTAGGGTTAGGGAAAGGGTTAGGTGTTCGTGGGAGGGTTAGTGTTAGGTTTACACTTAAGCTGATGTTTTACAGTGTTACGGTTAGGTCAGGGTTGTAGTTAGGGTTAGGATGAGGTTTAGGTTTAGGGCTATATTTAGGGGATAGTTTAGGGTTAGGTTTAATTTTAGGGTTAAGGTTAGGCTTAGGTTTATCTTGAAATTTATGTTAAGGATGAGGGTTAGGGTTAGCGTTAGGGTTAGGTGTTTGGGTTAGGGTTAGGGTTAGGTTTAGGGTAAGGGTTAGGGTTTGGTTTAGGATCACGCTTAGGGTTAGGATTAGAATTAGGGTTAGTGGTTAGGGTTAGGCTTAGGGTTAAGGTTAGGTTTAGGCTAAAGATCAGGATTTGATTTCGAGTTAGGTGTTAGTGTTTTGGTTAGGTTTAGGGTAGGGTTATATTTAGGGTTAGGTTAAGAGTTAGATTTATGTTTACAGTTAAGGTGAGGGTTTTGGGTAAGTGTTACATTTAGGGTTAGGGTTAGGTTTAGGGCTAGGGCTAGGGTTAGGTTTAGATTTCAGGTTACAGGTTAGGGTTAGGTTTAAGTTTATGGTAGGGTAAAGTTAGGGTTAAGGTTTGGTTAGGGTTAGGGTCAGGGTTAGGATTAGGATTAGGTTTAGGGTGAGGGTTAGGGTCAGAGTTATTGTAAGGGTTAGGTTTGGGGTTACAGGTGGGTCAAGGTTAAGGTTAGGGTCAGGGTTAAAGTTAGGGTGTGCTTTAGATTAGGGATAGGGTGAAGTTTAAGATAGGGTGAGGGTTAGGGTTATGGCTAAGGTTTGCTTGAGTTTTCAGGTTAGTGTTAAGGTTATGTTTAGGGTTAGGAATAAGTTTATGGGTTCTGTTTACTTTTAGGGTTAGGGGTAGATTTTAGGTTAGGGTTAAGTTCAGTGTTACGGTTAGGGTTAGGTTTACGGTTTGTGTTAGGCATTGTGGTTGGTTTGAGGATTAGGTTTAGCATTAGGGTTGGGTAGGGTTAGGATTCTGGTTATGGTAAGGTGTTAGGGATTAGAGGAGTAGTATTGGGTTAGGGCTTGGGTGAGGGTTCCGGTTAGGCATTGTGGTTCTGGTCATGGTTAGGTTTGGTTTAGGGTTAGGGTTAGTTTTATGATTAGGTTTAGGGTTAGTGTTAGAGTTAGGGTTAGGCTTTGGTGCTAGGGGTTAGGTTTTGGGTTAGGGTTAGAGTTATCGTTAGGGCCTAGGTTTTCAGGTGAGTGTTAGGGTTAGGGTTAGGGATAGCATTAGGGTTAGCTTTTGGGGGTACGGTTAGGGGTTAGGTGAGGGTTACAGTTAGTATTGCAGTTAAGGTTAGGTTTTAGGGCAAGTGTTAGGATTAGGGTTAGAGTTAGAGTTAGGGTTAGGTTTAGGGTTAGGTGCAGGGTAAGTTTTAGGTTTAAGTCCTGGTTTAGGGTTAGAGTTAGTGTTCTATTTAGGGTCAAGTTTAGAGTTCGGGTTAGGTTTAGGATTAGGTCTATTGTTGGGCTTAGGATTAGGGTTAGGTTCAGAGCTATTGTAAGGCTTAGGTTTAGGGTTACAGATGGACTAGCTTTACGGTTAGAGTTAGGTTTAAGGTTAGGGTTTGGGCTAGGTTTACGTTTACGGTTATGGTTAGGGTTAGGATTTGGTTGAAGTTTAGCATAGGCTGAGGGTTACTTTTAGGGTTAGGGCTAGAGTTTGGGTTTGTGTTCAGGTTAGTGTTATGGTTAGATTTAGGGTCCAGTTTAGGGTTAGGGGTTAGGTTTAGTGTTAGGGTTAGTTTTAGGTTTAGGGTTAGTGTGAAGTTTAGGTTAAGGGTGAGAGTTAGGGTTAGGGTTAGGATTAGGGTTAGTGTTAGACGTTAGGTTTAGGGTGCTAGTTTTAGGTTTATGGTTAGGGTAGGTTTAAGTTTAGGGTTAATGTTACGGTTAGTGTTAGATTAGGGTTACAGTTCATGTTAGGGTTACAGTTAGGGTTAGGGATAGCATTAGGTTTAGGGTTAGGAATATAGTTAGGGGTTAGGGTGAGGGTTGAGGGATAGCATTAGGTTTAGGGTTAGGAATATAGTTAGGGGTTAGGGTGAGGGTTGGGGATATGGTGAGGGTTAGGTTTAGGTTTACAGTTCAGGTGAGGGTTTAGGGTAATTGTTATGGTTAGGGTTAGAGTTAGGGTCATGGTGAAGTTTCAGGTAATAGCGGGGTTCAGGGTTAATGTTAGATTTAGGGTTAAGGTTAGTGTTAGGGTTAGGTTTAGGTTAGGGTTAAGGTAGCGGTCAGGTTAGGGTTAAGACTAGGTTTACGGTAAAGTGTAAGGCTAGGTCAGGGTTAGGTTTAGAGTTAGTGCTAGGGTTTAGGGTTAGGGTTAAGGTCAGGTTTAGAGTTATTGTTAGGTTTACTGTTAAGGTTAGGGTAGAGTTAAGGTTAAGGTTAAGTTTAAGTTTAGGGTAAGAGTTAGGTTTACGTCAGGTTTAGGGTTAGGATGAGGGATAGGGTTAGGGAAATGGTTACGGTTTCGTGTGCGGATTAGTGTTATGTTTACATTAAGCTGATGTTTTTGGGTGTTACAGTAAGGTTTAGGGTTAGAGTTAGGTTAGGTTTAGAGTTAGGGCTAGAGTATGGTGATAGTGCTTTAGGCTTAGGTTTAGGGTGGAATTTAGGTTAAGGATGAGGGTTAGGGTTGGGGTAGGTGTTTGGATTAATGTTAGGGTCAGTTTTAGGGTTTTGGTTTAGAGTTCAGGTTAGATTCAGGGTTAGGGTTAGATTTAGGTTTAGGGTTAGGGTTAGGTTTAGTGTTAGTTTAGCTTAGGGTTAGGGTTTGAATGAAGTTAGGGTAGGTTTAGGGTTATGGTTAGGTTGAAATTTTGGTTAAGTGTGAGGGTTTGGTTTCGGGTTAGGGTTAGAGTTAGGGTTAGTGGTTCAGGCTAGGTTTAGGGTTAAGGTTAGGTTTAGGCTAAGCATTAGGGTTAGAGTTAGGGTTAGTGGTTAGTGTTTCAGTTAGGTTTAGGAGAGGGTTATAATTAGGGTTAAGTTTAGGGTTACGGTAAGAGTTAGATTTACGTTTACAGTTAAGGTGAGGGTTTTGCGTAACTGTTACGGTTAGGGTTAGGGCTAGGTTTAGGGTGAGAGTTGGGTTAGGGGTTAGGTTTAGGTTAAGTTTATGGTAGGCTTAAAGTTAGGGTTAAGGTTAGGTTAGGGTTAGGGTCAGGGTTAGGATTAGAATTAGGTTTCGGGCGAGGGTTAGTGTCAGAGTTATTATAAGGGTTAGGTTTAGGGTTACAGATGGGCCAAGGTTAAGGTTAGGGTTAGGTTTAGGGGTAGGATTAGGGTTAAAGTTAGGGTTAGCTTTAGGTTAGGGATAGGGTGAAGTAAAGTAGGGTGAGGGTTAGGGTTATGGCTAAGGTTTGGGTTCGTTTTCAGGTTAGTGTTAAGTTTATGTTTAGGGTTAGGGTTAAGTTTATGGGTTCTGTTTAGTTTTAGGGTTAGGGTTAGATTTTAGGTTAGGGTTAAGTTAAGTGTAACAGTTAGGGTTACGATTTGTGTTAGGCATTGTGGTTGGGGTGAGTGTTAGGTTTATGGTTAGGGTTGGGTAGAGTTAGGATTATGGTTATGGTAAGGTGTTAGGGTTTAGAGGTGTAGTTTAGGGTTAGGGTTTGGGTGATTGTTTCGGTAAGGCATTGTGGTTCTTGTCATGGTTAAGCTTGGTTCAGTGTTAGGGTTAGGTTTATGATTAGGTTTCGGGTTAGTGTTAGAGTTAGGGTGAGGGATAGTGTTAAGGTTTAGGTTAGGTTTTGGTGTTATGGGTTAGGGTTTGCGTTAGGGTTAGTGTTATCTTTATGGCTTAGGGGTTTCAGGTTAGTGTTGTGGTTAGGGCTAGGGTTAGCATTAGGGTTAGGGTTGTGGGCTACGGTTAGGAGTTAGAGTGAAGGCTACGGTTAGTTTTACAGTTAAGGTGAGGGTTTAGGGTAAGTGTTCTGATTAGGGTTAGAGTTCGAGTTAGGGTTAGGTTTAGGGTTAGGGTTAGGTGTAGGGTAATATTTAGCTTTACGTCCAAGTTTAGGGTTAGAGTTAGTGCTGTATTTAGGGTGAGAGCTAGTGTTCTATTTAGGGTCAAGTTTAGAGTTAGGGTTAGGTTTAGGATTAGGATTATGTTTAGGGTTAGGGTTAGGTTCAGAGCTATCGTAAGGGTTAGGTTTAGGGTTTCAGATGGACTAGTGTTATGGTTAGAGTTAGGTTTAAGGTAAGGGTTTTGCTTAGGTTTAGGTTAGGGCTAAGGTTAGGATTAGGGTTTGGATGATGTTTAGGCTAGGGTGAGGGTTATTTTTATGGTTAGGGCTGGAGTTTGGATTTGTGCTCACGTTACTTTTAAGGTTAGGTTTAGGGTTTGGATTAGGGTTAGGGGTTATGTTTAGGGTTAGATTTACGAACAGGGTTAGTATTAGTGTGAAGTTCAGGTTAAGTGGGAGGGTTAGGATAAGGGTTAGGATTAGGGTTAGAATTATAATGTTAGACATTAGGTTTAGGGTGTTAGGTTTAGGTTCATGGTTAGGCTAGTCTTAAGTTTAAGGTTAATGTTAGGGTTAGGATTAGATTAGGGTTACTCTTCGTGTTAGAGTTAGGGTTAGGGATAAGTTTAGGGATAGCATTAGGTTTAGGGTTGGGGACAGGGTTAAGGGTTAGGGTGTGTGTTAGTGTTAGGTTTACCGTTAAGGAGAGGGTTTAGGTTAATTGTTATGGTTAGGGTTAGAGTTAGAGTTAGGGTTAGGGTTAGGGTGAAGTTTCAGTTAATAGTGAGTGTTAGGGTTAAGGTTAGAGTTAGGGTTAAGGTTAGTGTCAGGGTTAGGTTTAGGTTTAGGGTTACGGTAGGGGTAAGGTTACGGTGAAGGCTAGGTTTACAGTAAAGGGTAGTGCTGGGTTAGGGTTAGGGTTACGTTTAGAGTTATTGTTAGGCTTAAGTTTAGGGTTAGGGTAGAGTTAATGTTAGGGTTAATTTTAGGGTTAGGGTAAGGGTTAGGTTTAGTTCAGGGTTAGGGCTAGGATTAGGGATAGGGTTAGGATTGGGGGATGGGTTAGGGATTCGTGTGAGGGTTAGTGTCAGGTTTACAGTTAAGCTGATGTTTTAGGGTGTTACAGTTAGGGTTAGGGTTAGAGTTAGGGTTAGGATTAGGTTTATGCTTAGGATTAGGGTTAGGGTTAGGGTCAGGGTTAGGTGGAGATTTAGTGTCATGTTTAGGTTGTTTTTTTAGTTTTAGGGTTAGGCTTAGTGTGAAGTTTATTTTAATTATGAGGTTTAGGGTTAGGGGTTAGGGTTAGGTTATGTTTAGTTTTAGGTTTAGGGTTAGTGGTAGCGTTAGGGTTAGTTTTAGTTTTGGTTAGGGTTTGAATGAATTTAAGGTAGGTTTAGCGTTATGGTTAGGGTGAAATTTTGGTTAAGGGTGAGAGTTTTTTTTAGGTTTAGGGTTAGGGTTAGAGTTCGGGTGAGTGTTTAGGTTTAGGTTTAAGGTTAAGTTTAGGTTTAGGCTAATGATTAGGTTTAGAGTTAGGGTTAGGGGTTATTGTTTCGGTAAGGTTTAGGGTAGGGTTCTGTTTAGGGTTAAGTATAGTGTTAGGGTAAGAGTTAGAGTTCCATTTACAGTTGAGTGTTTTGGGTGTTACTGTTAGGGTTAGGGCTAGGGTTACAGTTAGAGTTAGGGTTAGAGTTTAGGGTTAGGTGTAAATTTATGGTAGCCTTAATGTTAGGTTAAGGTTAGGTTAGGGTTAGGGTCAGGGTTAGGATTAGGTTTAGGGTGAGGGTTAGGGTCAGAGATATTGTAAGGGTTAGGTTTAGGGTTACAAGTGGGCCATGGTTAAGGTTAGGGTTAGGTTTAGGGTTCAAGTTAGGGTTAGCTTTAGGTTAGGGATAGGATGAAGTTTAAGATAGGGTGAGGGTTAGGGTTATGGCTAAGGTTTGGGTTAGTTTTCGGGTTAGTGTTAAGGTTATGTTTAGGGTTAGGGTTAAGTTTATGGGTTGTGTTTAGTTTTAGGGTTAGGGTTAGATTTTAGGTTAGGGTTAAGTTTAGTGTAAACAGCTAAGGTTACGGTTTGTGTTAGGCATTGTGGTTGGGGTGAGGTTTAGGTTTAGGGTTAGGGTTTGAATGAAGTTTAGGATAGGGTGAGGGTTATTTTTATGGTTTGGGCTAAAGTTTGGTTTTGTGTTCAGCTTAGTGTTAAGGTTAGGTTTAGGGTTCGGTTTTGGGTTAGGGGTTATGTTTAGGGTTTGGGTTACGCTTTGGGTTAGGGTTCGTGTGAAGTTTAGGTTAAGGGTGAGGGTTAGGATAAAGGTTAGGATTAGGTTTATGGTAAGGTGTTAGTGGTTAGAGGTGTAGTTTAGGGTTAGGGTTTGGGTGAGGGTTCCGGTTAGGAATTGTGGTTCTGGTCATGGTTGGGTTTGGTTTAGGTTTATGATTAGGTTTCGGGTTAGTGTTAGAGTTAGGGTGAGAGTTAGGGTTAAGGTTTAGATTAGGCTTTGGTGTTAGGGGTTAGGGTTTGTGTTAGAGTTAGGGTTATCGTTAGGGCTCAGGGGTTTCAGGTTAGTTTTAGGGTTAAGGTTAGGGATTGCATTAGGGTTAGGTTTGGGGATACGGTTAGGGGTTAGGGTGAGGGTTACGGTTAGTTTTACAGTTAAAGTGTGGGTTTAGGATAAGTGTTATGATTAGGGTTAGAGTTGGAGTTATTTTTAGGTTTAGGGTTAGGTGTAGGGGAAGATTTAGGTTTAGGTCCAGGTTTAGGGTTAGAGTTAGTGTTCTCTCTAGGGTCAAGGGTGCAGTTAGGGTTAGGTTAGGATTAGGCCTAGGGCTAGGATTAGGTTTAGGGTTAATTTCAGGGCTATTGTAAGGGTTAGGTTTAGGGTTACAGATGGACTAGCGTTATGGTTAGAGGTAGGTTTAAGGTTAGGGTTTGGGTTAGGTTTAGGTTTAAGGTAGTGTTAGAGTTTGGATGAAGTTTAGGATAGGGTGAGGGTTATTTTTATGGTTAGGGCTAGAGTTTGGGTTTGTGTTCAGGTTAGCTTTAAGGCTAGGGTTCAGGTTAGGGTTAGGGGTTATGTTTAGGGTTAGGGTTATGTTTTGGTTTAGGGTTAGTGTGAAGTTTAGGTTAAGGGTGAGGGTTAGGATAAGAGTTAGAATTAGGGTTAGGATTATAGTTAGTGTTAGAGGTTAGATTTAGGATGCTAACGTTAGGTTGATGGTTAGGGTTGGGTTAATGTTAGAGTTAGGGTTAGATTAGGTTTAATGTTCGTGTTTGGGTTAGGGATAGGGTTAGGGATAGCATTAGGTTTAGGGTTAGGGATATGGTTAGGGGTTAGGGTGAGGGTTGTGGTTAGGGTGTGGGTTAGGTTTAGGTTTACAGTTAAGGTGAGGGTTTAGGGTAAGTTTTATAGTTAGGGTTCGAGTTAGGGTTTGGGTTAGGTTTAGGGTGAAGTTTCAGTTAATAGTCAGGGTCAGGGTAAGGGTTAGGGTTAAGATTACAGTTAGGGTTAAGTTTAGTGTTAGGGTTAGGGTTAGGGGAGGGGTAAGGTTAGGGTTAAGGCTAGGTTTACGGTAAAGGGTAGGGCTAGGTTAGGGTTAGGTTTAGAGTTAGAGCTAGTACTAGGGTTTAGGGTAAGAGGTAGGGTCAGGTTTAGAGTTTTTCTTAGTTTTAGGGTGGAGTTAAGGTTAAGCTTAGCGTTAGGGTAAGTGTTAGGTTTAGGTCAGGGTTAAGGTTAAGATTAGGGATAGGGTTAGGGTTAGGGAAAGGGTTAGGTGTTCGTGGGAGGGTTAGTGTTAGGTTTACACTTAAGCTGATGTTTTACAGTGTTACGGTTAGGTCAGGGTTGTAGTTAGGGTTAGGATGAGGTTTAGGTTTAGGGCTATATTTAGGGGATAGTTTAGGATTAGGTTTAGTTTTAGGGTTAAGGTTAGGCTTAGGTTTATCTTGAAATTTATGTTAAGGATGAGGGTTAGGGTTAGCGTTAGGGTTAGGTGTTTGGGTTAAGGTTAGGGTTAGGTTTAGGGTAAGGGTTAGGGTTCGGTTTAGGATCAGGCTTAGGGTTAGGATTAGAATTAGGGTTAGTGGTTAGGGTTAGGCTTAGGGTTAAGGTTAGGTTTAGGCTAAAGATCAGGATTTGATTTCGAGTTAGGTGTTAGTGTTTCGGTTAGGTTTAGGGTAGGGTTATATTTAGGGTTAGGTTAAGAGTTAGACTTATGTTTACAGTTAAGGTGAGGATTTTGGGTAAGTGTTACATTTAGGGTTAGGGTTAGGTTTAGGGCTAGGGCTAGGGTTAGGTTTAGATTTCGGGTTACCGGTTAGGGTTAGGTTTAAGTTTATGGTAGTGTAAAGTTAGGGTTAAGGTTTGGTTAGGGTTAGGGTCAGGGTTAGAATTAGGATTAGGTTTAGGGTGAGGGTTAGGGTCAGAGTTATTGTAAGGGTTAGGTTTGGGGTTACAGGTGGGTCAAGGTTAAGGTTAGGGTCAGGGTTAAAGTTAGGGTGTGCTTTAGATTAGGGATAGGGTGAAGTTTAAGATAGGGTGAGGGTTAGGGTTATGGCTAAGGTTTGCTTGAGTTTTCAGGTTAGTGTTAAGGTTATGTTTAGGGTTAGGAATAAGTTTATGGGTTCTGTTTACTTTTAGGGTTAGGGGTAGATTTTAGGTTAGGGTTAAGTTCAGTGTTACGGTTAGGGTTAGGTTTACGGTTTGTGTTAGGCATTGTGGTTGGTGTGAGGATTAGGTTTAGCATTAGGGTTGGGTAGGGTTAGGATTATGGTTATGGTAAGGTGTTAGGGATTAGAGGAGTAGTTTTGGGTTAGGGCTTGGGTGAGGGTTCCGGTTAGGCATTGTGGTTCTGGTCATGGTTAGGTTTGGTTTAGGGTTAGGGTTAGTTTTATGATTAGGTTTAGGGTTAGTGTTAGAGTTAGGGTTAGGCTTTGGTGCTAGGGGTTAGGTTTTGGGTTAGGGTTAGGGTTATCGTTAGGGCTTAGGTTTTCAGGTGAGTGTTAGGGTTAGGGTTAGGGATAGCATTAGGGTTAGCTTTTGGGGGTACGGTTAGGGGTTAGGTGAGGGTTACAGTTAGTATTGCAGTTAAGGTTAGGTTTTAGGGCAAGTGTTAGGATTAGGGTTAGAGTTAGAGTTAGGGTTAGGTTTAGGGTTAGGTGCAGGGTAAGTTTTAGGTTTAAGTCCTGGTTTAGGGTTAGAGTTAGTGTTCTATTTAGGGTCAAGTTTAGAGTTCCGGTTAGGTTTAGGATTAGGTCTATTGTTGGGCTTAGGATTAGGGTTAGGTTCAGAGCTATTGTAAGGCTTAGGTTTAGGGTTACAGATGGACTAGCTTTACGGTTAGAGTTAGGTTTAAGGTTAGGGTTTGGGCTAGGTTTACGTTTACGGTTATGGTTAGGGTTAGGATTTGGTTGAAGTTTAGCATAGGCTGAGGGTTACTTTTAGGGTTAGGGCTAGAGTTTGGGTTTGTGTTCAGGTTAGTGTTATGGTTAGATTTAGGGTCCAGTTTAGGGTTGGGGTTAGGTTTGGTGTTAGGGTTAGTTTTAGGTTGAGGGTTAGTGTGAAGTTTAGGTTAAGGGTGAGAGTTAGGGTTAGGGTTAGGATTAGGGTTAGTGTTAGACGTTAGGTTTAGGGTGCTAGTTTTAGGTTTATGGTTAGGGTAGGTTTAAGTTTAGGGTTAATGTTAGGGTTAGTGTTAGATTAGGGTTACAGTTCATGTTAGGGTTACAGTTAGGGTTAGGGATAGCATTAGGTTTAGGGTTAGGAATATAGTTAGGGGTTAGGGTGAGGGTTGAGGGATAGCATTAGGTTTAGGGTTAGGAATATAGTTAGGGGTTAGGGTGAGGGTTGGGGATATGGTGAGGGTTAGGTTTAGGTTTACAGTTAAGGTGAGGGTTTAGGGTAATTGTTATGGTTAGGGTTAGAGTTAGGGTCATGGTGAAGTTTCAGGTAATAGTGGGGTTCAGGGTTAATGTTAGATTTAGGGTTAAGGTTAGTGTTAGGGTTAGGTTTAGGTTAGGGTTAAGGTAGCGGTCAGGTTAGGGTTAAAACTAGGTTTACGGTAAAGTGTAAGGCTAGGTTAGGGTTAGGTTTAGAGTTAGTGCTAGGGTTTAGGGTTAGGGTTAAGGTCAGGTTTAGAGTTATTGTTAGGTTTACGGTTAAAGTTAGGGTAGAGTTAAGGTTAAGGTTAAGTTTAAGGTTAGGGTAAGAGTTAGGTTTACGTCAGGTTTAGGGTTAGGATGAGGGATAGGGTTAGGGAAATGGTTACGGTTTCGTGTGAGGATTAGTGTTATGTTTACATTAAGCTGATGTTTTGGGGTGTTACAGTAAGGTTTAGGGTTAGAGTTAGGTTAGGTTTAGAGTTAGGGCTAGAGTATGGTGATAGTGCTTTAGGCTTAGGTTTAGGGTGGAATGTAGGTTAAGGATGAGGGTTAGGGTTGGGGTAGGTGTTTGGATTAATGTTAGGGTCAGGTTTAGGGTTTTGGTTTAGAGTTCAGGTTAGATTCAGGGTTAGGGTTAGATTTAGGTTTAGGGTTAGGGTTAGGTTTAGTGTTAGTTTAGCTTAGGGTTAGGGTTTGAATGAAGTTAGGGTAGGTTTAGGGTTATGGTTAGGTTGAAATTTTGGTTAAGTGTGAGGGTTTGGTTTCGGGTTAGGGTTAGAGTTAGGGTTAGTGGTTAAGGTTAGGTTTAGGCTAAGCATTAGGGTTAGAGTTAGGGTTAGTGGTTAGTGTTTCAGTTAGGTTTAGGATAGGGTTATAATTAGGGTTAAGTTTAGGGTTACGGTAAGAGTTAGATTTACGTTTACAGTTAAGGTGAGGGTTTTGCGTAACTGTTACTGTTAGGGTTAGGGCTAGGTTTAGGGTGAGAGTTGGGTTAGGGTTTAGGTTTAGGTTAAGTTTATGGTAGGCTTAAAGTTAGGGTTAAGGTTAGGTTAGGGTTAGGGTCAGGGTTAGGATTAGAATTAGGTTTCGGGCGAGGGTTAGTGTCAGAGTTATTATAAGGGTTAGGTTTAGGGTTACAGATGGGCCAAGGTTAAGGTTAGGGTTAGGTTTAGGGGTAGGGTTAGGGTTCAAGTTAGGGTTAGCTTTAGGTTTGGGATAGGGTGAAGTAAAGTAAGGTGTGGGTTAGAGTTATGGCTAAGGTTTGGGTTCGTTTTCAGGTTAGTGTTAAGTTTATGTTTAGGGTTAGGGTTAAGTTTATGGGTTCTGTTTAGTTTTCTCGTTAGGGTTAGATTAAGTGTAACAGTTAGGGTTACGATTTGTGTTAGGCATTGTGGTTGGGGTGAGTGTTAGGTTTATGGTTAGGGTTGGGTAGAGTTAGGATTATGGTTATGGTAAGGTGTTAGGGTTTAGAGGTGTAGTTTAGGGTTAGGGTTTGGGTGAGGGTTTCGGTTAGGCATTGTGGTTCTGGTCATGGTTAAGTTTGGTTCAGTGTTAGGGTTAGGTTTATGATTAGGTTTCGGGTTAGTGTTAGAGTTAGGGTGAGGGATAGTGTTAAGGTTTAGGTTAGGTTTTGGTGTTATGGGTTAGGGTTTGCGTTAGGGTTAGTGTTATCTTTATGGCTTAGGGGTTTCAGGTTAGTGTTGTGGTTAGGGCTAGGGTTAGCATTAGGGTTAGGGTTGTGGGCTACGGTTAGGGGTTAGAGTGAAGGTTACGGTTAGTTTTACAGTTAAGGTGAGGGTTTAGGGTAAGTGTTCTGATTAGGGTTAGAGTTCGAGTTAGGGTTAGGTTTAGGGATAGGGTTAGGTGTAGGGTAATATTTAGGTTTACGTCCAAGTTTAGGGTTAGAGTTAGTGTTGTATTTAGGGTCAGAGCTAGTGTTCTATTTAGGGTCAAGTTTAGAGTTAGGGTTAGGTTTAGGATTAGGATTATGTTTAGGGTTAGGGTTAGGTTCAGGGCTATCGTAAGGGTTAGGTTTAGGGTTTCAGATGGACTAGTGTTATGGTTAGAGTTAGGTTTAAGGTAAGGGTTTTGCTTAGGTTTAGGTTAGGGCTATGGTTAGGGTTAGGTTTTGGATGATGTTTAGGCTAGGGTGAGGGTTATTTTTATGGTTAGGGCTGGAGTTTGGATTTGTGCTCACGTTACTTTTAAGGTTAGGTTTAGGGTTTGGATTAGGGTTAGGGGTTATGTTTAGGGTTAGATTTACGAACAGGGTTAGTATTAGTGTGAAGTTCAGGTTAAGTGGGAGGGTCAGGATAAGGGTTAGGATTAGGGTTAGAATTATAATGTTAGACATTAGGTTTAGGGTGTTAGGTTTAGGTTTATGGTTAGGCTAGTCTTAAGTTTAAGGTTAATGTTAGGGTTAGGATTAGATTAGGGTTACTCTTCGTGTTAGAGTTAGGGTTAGGGATAAGTTTAGGGATAGCATTAGGTTTAGGGTTGGGGACACGGTTAAGGGTTAGGATGTTTGTTAGTGTTAGGTTTACCGTTAAGGAGAGGGTTTAGGTTAATTGTTAAGGTTAGGGTAAGAGTTAGAGTTAGGGTTAGGGTTAGGGTGAAGTTTCAGTTAATAGTGAGTGTTAGGGTTAAGGTTAGAGTTAGGGTTAAGGTTAGTGTCAGGGTTAGGTTTAGGTTTAGGGTTACGGTAGGGGTAAGGTTACTGTGAAGGCTAGGTTTACAGTAAAGGGTAGTGCTGGGTTAGGGTTAGGGTTACATTTAGAGTTATTGTTAGGCTTAAGTTTAGGGTTAGGGTAGGGTTAATGTTAGGGTTAATTTTAGGGTTAGGGTAAGGGTTAGGTTTAGTTCAGGTTTAGGGCTAGGATTAGGGATAGGGTTAGGATTGGGGGATGGGTTAGGGATTCGTGTGAGGGTTAGTGTCAGGTTTACAGTTAAGCTGATGTTTTAGGGTGTTACAGTTAAGGTTAGGGTTAGAGTTAGGGTTAGGATTAGGTTTATGCTTAGGATTAGGGTTAGGGTTAGGGTCAGGGTTAGGTGGAGATTTAGTGTCATGTTTAGGTTGTTTTTTTAGTTTTAGGGTTAGGCTTAGTGTGAAGTTTATTTTAATTATGAGGTTTAGGGTTAGGGGTTAGGGTTAGGTTATGTTTAGTTTTAGGTTTGGGGTTAGTGGTAGCGTTAGGGTTAGTTTTAGTTTTGGTTAGGGTTTGAATGAATTTAAGGTAGGTTTAGCGTTATGGTTAGGGTGAAATTTTGGTTAAGGGTGAGAGTTTGTTTTAGGTTTAGGGTTAGGGTTAGAGTTAGGGTGAGTGTTTAGGTTGAGGTTTAAGGTTAAGTTTAGGTTTAGGCTAATGATTAGGTTTAGAGTTAGGGTTAGGGGTTATTGTTTCGGTAAGGTTTAGGGTAGGGTTCTGTTTAGGGTTAAGTATAGTGTTAGGGTAAGAGTTAGAGTTCCATTTACAGTTGAGTGTTTTGGGTGTTACTGTTAGGGTTAGGGCTAGGGTTACAGTTAAAGTTAGGGTTAGAGGTTAGGGTTAGGTGTAAGTTTATGGTAGCCTTAATGTTAGGTTAAGGTTAGGTTAGGGTTAGGGTCAGGGTTAGGATTAGGTTTAGGGTGAGGGTTAGGGTCAGAGATATTGTAAGGGTTAGGTTTAGGGTTACAAGTGGGCCATGGTTAAGGTTAGGGTTAGGTTTAGGGTTAAAGTTAGGGTTAGCTTTAGGTTAGGGATAGGATGAAGTTTAAGATAGGGTGAGGGTTAGGGTTATGGCTAAGGTTTGGGTTAGTTTTGAGGTTAGTGTTAAGGTTATGTTTAGGGTTAGGGTTAAGTTTATGGGTTGTGTTTAGTTTTAGGGTTAGGGTTAGATTTTAGGTTAGGGTTAAGTTTAGTGTAACAGTTAAGGTTACGGTTTGTGTTAGGCATTGTGGTTGGGGTGAGGTTTAGGTTTAGGGTTAGGGTTGTGTATGCTTAAGATTATGGTTATGGTAAGGTGTTAGGGGTTAGAAGTGTAGTTTAGGGTTAGGGGTGGGTGAGGGTTCTGGTAAAGCATTGTTGTTCTGACCATGGTTAGGTTTGGTTTAGGGTTACAGTTAGGTTTATGATTAGGTTTCAGGTTAGTGTTCGAGTTAGAGTTAAGGTTTGGGTTAGGCTTTGGTGTTAGGGGTTAGGGTTTGGGTTAGGGTTAGGGTTATTGTTAGGGCTCAGGGGTTCAGGTTAGTGTTAGGGTTAGGGTTACGGATAGCATTAGGGTTAGGGTTCGGGATACGGTTAGGGGTTAGGGTGAGGGTTACGGTTACTTTTACAGTTTAGGTGAGGGTTTAGGTTAAGTGTCATCATTAGGGTTAGAGTTAGGGTTATGGTTAGGTGTAGGGCAATATTTAGGTTTAGGTGCCGGTTTAGTGTTAGAGTCAGTGTTCAATTTAGGGTCAAGGTTAGATTTAGGGTTAGGGTTAGGTTTAGGTCTAGGGTTAGGATTAGGTTTAGGGTTAGGTTCAGGGCTATTGTAAGGGTTAGGTTTAGGGTTACATTTGGACTAGCATTATGGTTAGAGTTATGTTCAAGGATAGGGTTTGGGTTAGGTTTAGGTTTAGGGTTAGGGTTTGGATGAAGTTTAGGATAGGGTGAGGGTTATTTTTATGGTTAGGGCTAGAGTTTGGGTTTGTGTTCAGGTTAGCTTTAAGGCTAGGGTTCAGGTTAGGGTTAGGGGTTATGTTTAGGGTTAGGGTTATGTTTTGGTTTAGGGTTAGTGTGAAGTTTAGGTTAAGGGTGAGGGTTAGGATAAGAGTTAGAATTAGGGTTAGGATTATAGTTAGTGTTAGAGGTTATATTTAGGATGCTAACGTTAGGTTCATGGTTAGGGTTGGGTTAATGTTAGAGTTAGGGTTAGATTAGGTTTAATGTTCGTGTTTGGGTTAGGGATAGGGTTAGGGATAGCATTAGGTTTAGGGTTGGGGATACGGTTAGGGGTTAGGGTGAGGGTTGTGGTTAGGGTGTGGGTTAGGGTTAGGTTTACAGTTAAGGTGAGGGTTTAGGGTAAGTGTTATAGTTAGGGTTCGAGTTAGGGTTTGGGTTAGGTTTAGGGTGAAGTTTCAGTTAATAGTCAGGGTCAGGGTAAGGGTTAGGGTTAAGATTACAGTTAGGGTTAAGTTTAGTGTTAGGGTTAGGGTTAGGGGAGGGTTAAGGTTAGGGTTAAGGCTAGGTTTACGGTAAAGGGTAGGGCTAGGTTAGGGTTAGGTTTAGAGTTAGAGCTAGTACTAGGGTTTAGGGTAAGAGGTAGGGTCAGGTTTAGAGTTTTTGTTAGTTTTAGGGTGGAGTTAAGGTTAAGCTTAGCGTTAGGGTAAGTGTTAGGTTTAGGTCAGGGTTAAGGTTAGGATTAGGGATAGGGTTAGGGTTAGGGAAAGGGTTAGGTGTTCGTGGGAGGGTTAGTGTTAGGTTTACACTTAAGCTGATGTTTTGCAGTGTCACGGTTAGGTCAGGGTTGTAGTTAGGGTTAGGATGAGGTTTAGGTTTAGGGCTATATTTAGGGGATAGTTTAGGGTTAGGTTTAATTTTAGGGTTAAGGTTAGGCTTAGGTTTATCTTGAAATTTATGTTAAGGATGAGGGTTAGGGTTAGCGTTAGGGTTAGGTGTTTGGGTTAAGGTTAGGGTTAGGTTTAGGGTTTGGGTTAGGGTTAGGTGTTTCGGTTAATGTTAGGGTCAGGTTTAGGGTAAGGGTTAGGGTTCGGTTTAGGATCAGGCTTAGGGTTAGGATTAGAATTAGGGTTAGTGGTTAGGGTTAGGCTTAGGGTTAAGGTTAGGTTTAGGCAAAAGATCAGGATTTGATTCCGAGTTAGGTGTTAGTGTTTCGGTTAGGTTTAGGGTGGGGTTATATTTAGGGTTAGGTTAAGAGTTAGATTTATGTTTACAGTTAAGGTGAGGGTTTTGGGTAAGTGTTACATTTAGGATTAGGGTTAGGTTTAGGGCTAGGGCAAGGGTTAGGTTTAGATTTCAGGTTACAGGTTAGGGTTAGGTTTAAGTTTATGGTAGGGTAAAGTTAGGGTTAAGGTTTGGTTAGGGTTAGGGTCAGGATTAGGATTAGGATTAGGTTTAGGGTGAGGGTTAGGGTCAGCGTTATTGTAAGGGTTAGGTTTGGGGTTACAGGTGGGTCAAGGTTAAGGTTAGGGTCAGGGTTAAAGTTAGGGTGTGCTTTAGATTAGGGATAGGGTGAAGTTTAAGATAGGGTGAGGGTTAGGGTTATGGCTAAGGTTTGCTTGAGTTTTCAGGTTAGTGTTAAGGTTATGTTTAGGGTTAGGAATAAGTTTATGGGTTCTGTTTACTTTTAGGGTTAGGGGTAGGTTTTAGGTTAGGGTTAAGTCCAGTGTTACGGTTAGGGTTAGGTTTACGGTTTGTGATAGGCATTGTGGTTGGTGTGAGGATTAGGTTTAGGATTAGGGTTGGGTAGGGTTAGGATTATGGTTATGGTAAGGTGTTAGGGATTAGAGGAGTAGTTTTGGGTTAGGGCTTGGGTGAGGGTTCCGTTTAGGCATTGTGGTTTTGGTCATGGTTAGGTTTGGTTTAGGGTTAGGGTTAGTTTTATGATTAGGTTTAAGGTTAGTGTTAGAGTTAGGGTTAGGCTTTGGTGCTAGGGGTTAGGTTTTGGGTTAGGGTTAGGGTTATCGTTAGGGCTTAGGTTTTCAGGTGAGTGTTAAGGTTAGGGTTAGGGATAGCATTAGGGTTAGCTTTTGGGGGTACGGTTAGGGGTTAGGTGAGGGTTACAGTTAGTATTGCAGTTAAGGTTAGGTTTTAGGGCAAGTGTTAGGATTAGGGTTAGAGTTAGAGTTAGGGTTAGGTTTAGGGTTAGGTGCAGGGTAAGTTTTAGGTTTAAGTCCTGGTTTAGGGTTAGAGTTAGTGTTCTATTTAGGGTCAAGTTTAGAGTTCGGGTTAGGTTTAGGATTAGGTCTATTGTTGGGCTTAGGATTAGGGTTAGGTTCAGAGCTATTGTAAGGCTTAGGGTTAGGGTTACAGATGGACTAGCTTTACGGTTAGAGTTCGGTTTAAGGTTAGGGTTTGGGCTAGGTTTACGTTCACGGTTATGGTTAGGGTTAGGATTTGGTTGAAGTTTAGCATAGGCTGAGGGTTACTTTTAGGGTTAGGGCTAGAGTTTGGGTTTGTGTTCAGGTTAGTGTTATGGTTAGATTTAGGGTCCAGTTTAGGGTTTTTTTTTAGGGTTAGGGGTTAGGTTTAGTGTTAGGGTTAGTTTTAGGTTTAGGGTTAGTGTGAAGTTTAGGTTAAGGGTGAGAGTTAGGGTTAGGGTTAGGATTAGGGTTAGTGTTAGACGTTAGGTTTAGGGTGCTAGTTTTAGGTTTATGGTTAGGGTAGGTTTAAGTTTAGGGTGAATGTTAGGGTTAGTGTTAGATTAGGGTTACTGTTCGTGTTAGGGTTACAGTTAGGGTTAGGGATAGCATTAGGTTTAGGGTTAGGAATATAGTTAGGGGTTAGGGTGAGGGTTGGGGATATGGTGAGGGTTAGGTTTAGGTTTACAGTTAAGGTGAGGGTTTAGGGTAATTGTTATGGTTAGGGTTAGAGTTAGGGTCATGGTGAAGTTTCAGTTAATAGTGGGGTTCAGGGTTAATGTTAGATTTAGGGTTAAGGTTAGTGTTAGGGTTAGGTTTAGGTTAGGGTTAAGGTAGCGGTCAGGTTAGGGTTAAGACTAGGTTTACGGTAAAGTGTAAGGCTAGGTTAGGGTTAGGTTTAGAGTTAGTGCTAGGGTTTAGGGTTAGGGTTAAGGTCAGGTTTA